>NC_056732.1:594717521-595022521 GCF_019279795.1 Protopterus annectens
CAGGCATTTCACCCATATCACTGTAGACGTACAGAAGCAATACTAGCCACTGGTGTGTTACTACAAGAATTGTGGACTTTAAACTGTGTTAGCCAATGAAGGTTTTTATAAGTCATTTAAGGTGAACTATTGAAACCCAGTAAGGGCTTGAATATTAGTTCACACCACATCAAATTATTTAAAACTGCAGCTGCACTTCTTACCTATTGCATTTTGTCTTGCACATGCAGGTTACATACATCTAACCACAAATGCTTTTCCCATTTTCTGCACATGGGGTCAGGGTGTCACTTCAAAAGTGACAATCATCTAGAGCCATGTTTCACACCATAGGGTGGTTAGCTTTGCCAAGGCTGTTCTTCCATACCACACACTCACACTTATGGCCAGGTTAGAATGTCCAATCCATCTAGTGCATGTCTGTGGAACGTGGGAGGAAACTGGAGCACCAAGATGACATGCTGACTCCATACAGAAGGCATCCCAACTAAGAATCGAACCGGAGAACTTCTTGCTGTGAAGTGACAACACAATCTGCTGCACCACTGTGCTAGCCCCTTTTAAATAACTGAAGAACATAGAGTCATATGATCATAGGATCATAGGAAGTTACTAGGCTAATGGCCCTAGAGCCCATTACAAGCCTAGTCAAGTTCTGCCCTTATTTCAACCATCAGCACCAATTGCCCTAAGAGGGACACAAGTGGAACACCTGGGGTGAATTTACTGTTACCCATCAAATCATCCAGATTGCATTTGAAGAGGGCCACTGTCATACTTGTATATGTTTTATAGGTTCAGAAGTGATTACTAGGTTAATAGCACAAGACCCTTTATATCCTAGCCAATAATACCCAGGATATGACAACATTATATCTTAATTCCTCAGATATGGGATGGGGTAGAATCATGGTAGTGGGTCTTTGGTTGTTGCAGCCATGAGTTATTTTCCAGACTGTCTCTGTTTGTAAGGGACATGGGCAGTACCCCAGGAGTGAATTTACGGTTCCCCATCCATTTATCCAAATTCTTTTTAAAGAGAATGAGGGACAGGCTTCAGTTTAGAATGATAGGAAGTTTATTCCATAGACAAGGTAGCCTTTGGGATATGAATCTGTCTTTCCAGCAAGTTCTGTTAAGAGTCACAAATAAGGTTCAGGTCCATAGAACGTTGCTACAGTGATGTTTTAAATCAAATTACTAATACCATAAAAATGACAAATCTTTAAAAATACTGACAATAATTATATACTTTTTTTAGGAATCTGATCAGTAACTTAAATAAAAACAAAAATACAAGAGTATTTGATGGCTACAGGAACAGCTTTTAGCATACTCTTTTTATACATTCATCTATCCATCTCTATGATAATATTATGACATCCTAACCTCTGGCATAATCCTATGTACTGTGTTAAATTTGGCTTCATAATTTTGTCATCTTGTCCAACAAACTCTGCTTAACCAGTATTTTCAGACTAAGGAATTTACATTGGAATTTATTCTTCAAGAGGGCTATGTTGTGTCAGCCACACATTAGCTGTGCAATAGATGATAGTGGTAGTGATCAAAAGGTCATAATGAGACATTGTAGATGCCCTAAGAAATACATTTAATAGAGTAATAACCAAAAAGTGTTTGCAGCCTCTTGGATTTCTTTCAACAGGTTGGATTATTATTTCATAAAAAATGTGGTTGACAGGTATGATCATCTTTATAACTACAGTACCAAGTTGATATAGACAACTTTTTCATCAGTTATGCTGATTTTATTTAAGTGACTTGAACATGTAATTGTCTAATGGATTACTAAATATTTGTATTTATTTAAATCTCTTAAGTAATAATGTCATTATGGCAGAGAAAGACAAAATATAAAAAAAAATGTTCCTTCATGGACATGGACCAAGCTAGCAATTCAGTTGTGACTGTCCATCTGTTAAGCTTTTAGGGAATATTTATGGGATGAGCTAATCAGCAAGCAGTTTTTAAGGTATTGAACACAAGCAGAATTTTCTTTGTTTAGCAGCATGGAAAAAATGCTGGTTGTACTCATTAGCTACAGTTGATGCTTTTCTCTTTTTTACATTTCTATTTTAAATTCAGACTATTTTGCATTGGTATTACACATTTTAAAATGAGCACACATGAACTGGCAACCATATAATGGTCCAAATTCAGAAAAATTACAATATCATGCTAAGTGAATTTGAGCGTCTATGATTCATAAAACCAGACAACACAATGTGTCTGTTTCAAATAAACTTATCAGTCCTGTTATATGCTAATGACCATATAATGAGGTGCTACTTACAATAATGTGGCAAAACAAGATTTTGGGTTGCTTAATAAATTTTTAAATGCTGCTTAACTGAGCTGCATCTGCAGTATATTTGAACTTTGACATATGCTTATGTTCACACAGAGTAAATTGTGGAATTATGTTAGGGGTTACCACGGCCATACCAAATGTGTGTCTGCAAGAGGCTCTTATTGCAGCTGCTGTACCAGATAATGTGTGATGTTGCCCTTGGAAGTACCATGTCATTTGATCATGTTTAACATGTCATGGCCTCCATGACACTGAGATTATAGATTGGTACCATACAGATAGGGACACCATCCAACAAATCATGAAAATGTGTTGTCCTTGTATGCAGCCCCATGGGAGTCATAGAGTTCCTATCCCAGTGGATAACAAGGGAAGTGTAGCTTTGCATACATTAGTTTAAGGGACTTTACAGTGACCTGCTGGGGGCACAGTCAGGATATTTCTGGCCCTTATCTCAAGAATAATCCATCAGTCTCTCAATGTCATGCTTCAGCATGTGGAAGGACAGATGTGGTTCCTACATAACACAGAAAAAAGAAACACCACCCCATTGGATTTCTATGATATAACATCTTTCCCTGAAGTACTGGGGGCCATAGACTGTACCCATATTGAAATAAAGACCCCCAACAGCTGAAATGGGAAGGAGTTATTTGAACCAAAAAGAGTATCACTCCATCAACTGCTAGGTAGTCTATAATATACAGAATATCACCTACAACGTGTGTGCAGCCCACGCAGGCAGTGTTGACAACTTGCACATATGGCACTTGTGTGGCTCCATCAGTTTCTCGATACCATGCTTCAGCATATTGTGGATCATATGTGTTTCTTGCATGCCCCAGTGGAAAAAGCCAACACCATGCAGGATTTCTATGATATAGTCAATTTCTATGAAGTACTAGTGGCCACAGACTGTACCTCCATTGAAGTAAAGGTTCCACCTGGTGAACTGGTAAGGAGATATATGAACTGCAAAGGATACCAATCCATCAACTGACAGGTGTTCAGTAATATTCTGGGTGCCACCTGCAGTGTATGTGCAGGCAGCTATCATGACTCCCACTTATGGCATACATGTGACTCCATTATATAATCAATGCCATGCTTCAGCATTTGAGGGAGCATATGTGGTTCTCATGACCATAGAATGAGAGAGCCAACACCATGCAAAATGTCTATGATATAGTAGATTTCCCTGACGTAGTAGAGATCACAGACTGTACCCACAATGAAATAAATACCCCTACCTGGTGAACTGGGAAGTAGGTATGTGATCCACAAATGGTATCACTCCATCAACTGTCAGGTGGTCTGTAATACATAGAAAATCATCTACAATGTATGTGCAAGCTATCCAGGCAGCTATTGTGACTTCTTCATATGTCAGACATGTGATCTGTCGGGTCTACTTTGGTAGAACAAAATTTCACTTACCCAAAATCCATATTACTGAGACGAAAAGGCCAACAGCACCAGAACACTGATGTCCCAGAACACTGACTTACCACTCCAGGTAAGCAAATGCTTGGCCATTCTGATTAACTTTGCCCCTTACCCCTGCTGTAGTGTGATCTTGGAGTTGATATATTTAGTTAAGGGGATGTGGGGGATGTGGTGGGTGAAACCGCCCACATGGGTTGGTTTGCTTTCCTTCAGTTTACATTTTTTTCAGGATGGCCAAGTATTTACTTACCTGGAGTGGTAAGTCAGTGTTCTGGGATGTTGGTGTTCTGGTGCTGTCGGCCTTTTCGTATGGGTGATATGGATTTTGGGTAAGTGAAATTTCAGTCTACTGAATTAGAACTGAACTGTCTCAACTATTTGTGAGGGATGACTTTCCACTGGTCATGTTGTTGGTGATGCTGGATGTGCCCTGGAATTCTGCATCATGACACCCATAAGAAGTCTGCATAATCAAGCAGGCCATCAGTGCAACCATGCACTATTGCAAACCAAAAACATTACTGAGCATGTGTATGGACTGCTGAACAAGGACGTCGGGAAGTGTACTTACTGTACCCACTTCAGTACAGTTTTTCAAATGGAGGGGTAGAAGATAGGCACTAGGATCCAGGGAGAATTCCATCCCAAACCAAAAAAAAAAAAAAACTCTCAACTATCCCGGATTTTACAGAAAGTTCTGTTTTAGGTATGAAAATAAGAGGGTGCCACATATTCCTGAATGGTCCCTTTAATTCCAGTTTATCTTTCACTTAATTTGCATCATCAGACAGTGCCAACATGCCCTGGGGTGTGTCATCAATGTGCAAGGATGAATAGGATTACATTAGACTCAGAGCCATGTGTTGAGTGAACAACTAACTATCGGGAAAGTAAAACAATCGTTATCAGGCAACTTTGCATAACTGCGAGTATGCGGCATTGCGCCAAAACACACTGGGAGGATTTCTGAAGGTTTACTGCACCCGAATCCTCTAATCTAATTGGGAGAGTCAGGAAAGAAAAGAAGAGCAATTAGTTTGACGTATTCCAATGCAGATGCGAGCGAACATTGACTCGAGAACGAACAGGAAGCAGAAGCACTGGTGCACTCCATACCACCAGCAGGATGAGATCGTAAAATTAGTAAGTAAAACAGAAAAATAACCCAGGCCAGGCAGCAGACAATATAGTATGGATATTATGGGATTGGATATGCAGGGCTCTTTGTGCTAGCAGAAGAGTTTCCCTGAGTCTGTTGCAAGGAGATATTATAAGGTGCTGAGAGGTAGTATTAAAAAACATTATATACTATCTAATACAGACTGTAGTAAGTCAGACATGTAGATTAAACTATAAATTTGAATTCACAGGGGTACTGAATTTATATCTTCCATAACTTCCTAAGCACTTCTTTAATGCCTTAATGTTTTAGAACAATGTCTGAAGATTATGTTATATTATGATCTCTGTAAACAAGCAACATTTTGTCACTTGCCTGTGCAGCATTACAGGCTTGGCAGTTTAGACGCAGTACGTGCTTTAATTTTGATGATGGCTGTTTTAGAACACAGTTAACTATAACACTTTTCAGAAACTGTTTCTTATTATTAAACTTTTTTTGTCTGCAGATTTTTCGTCTGTTGTATCCCAGTTAACATTTATATCATTGTACATTAATGATATTGATGTTAGTAATAATAGCTGAGGCAGGAAGTATTTACTGTCTTAAATGTAGGGGCAAACAGAAAAAAATGAAAGACAACTAAATAAATGATAGTCACATAATGCAAAAAATACATTGGTTAAGACTGCATCGGAAAGATGTTGTCTAAAGAGCGCTGACTGACAAATGAACGCTATCTGGAATGGGGGGGGGGGGCTGTATGAAATCAAAATGATCTCCTGGTGCCCTGGTGTGGATTTCCCTTAGTTCTTTATCCAGTATTGCTTCAGTGAGTAGTGGTGCTGCCTGTACCTTTGATGTCTGCAGAAAGAGTTGTGCTAGAAGGGAGGGGGAGAGATTGTGGCTATTTCTGTTGAGTACTTGTGTACTGGCTGCTAATCCTTGTTTATTTTTTATTTTTATTTTATTGATCTCAGACTCTAGACTGTTAACTGCTTTGTCTGGCTGTGGTTTTCTTCAGTAAAGTCTACTGTTCTTTTCCTCTTGACAGAGAGCATGTCAAACTCCTGAATATGTAGGGCAGGGTAGGGTAAGTAATTGCAACTTAGCAAGCATTTGTGTACAGTGAAATTTTTGAAGAAGATTTTATACAAGCTGGCAAGTAGTATGTTTTATTATTTTGTGTAATCTGTTACCCACAGTTATTATATTAAACTGTAACAGCCAAAGCAGCAATTGTGCAATGTGTGTGTGTGTGTGTGTGTGTGTGTGTGTGTGTGTGTGTGTGTGTGTGTGTGTGTGTGTGTGTGTGTGTGTGTGTCTGTGTGTGTATGATACATATGCATGCATGTGTGTACATCTAGTGATAGACCTGGCTTGTCAGGGGCAGTGTAACTTTGTTTTAATCTGTGGACAAATACCAGTATTTTTATTTACAGATACACACTGCATGAGGAGCAAATAACTCTTCTGGCTGATGTGCTTGCTGGTGACTGTTTGGTCATTATTTCTTTAACGTTCCTTATTCTCATATTTCAGACGTGTGCAGAGAAGGTCTCCATACTTTATCTAAGGTATCATACTGTCTAGGCAAACCAAGTTCAAATATGTTTCTGAAATGATTTTTTTCCACTTACCTCTCAGTCAAATATCAGGCAGGTGGCTATCTTTTGTGAATAGGGGTACAGAGTCATGCTGTGTACGCACATTTGATGGCAACAAGTTATATTATATTACTGTCACTGTATATTATTTTACTTTTCTTAAAGTCTAATACCAGAGAGATACACAAAAAGTAGCTGGCTTAGGGATAAGAGACAAGAGGCATGCTGTTGTGGGTATGGCAGCAATAACTTGAAATGTATGATGATGGGCATTTGATCTTTCATGTTCATTCCAATATAACAGCATGGAAGTGCACAGAAGGTAACTAACATTTTATTTTTTGAGGGTATTAAGGCAGGCACTATTTCCTGATATTGTTTGTGTATCCTTCAAACCATTCATCTTCACAGTTTATAGGGGATGATTATTTGGTCATCTTTTAACATTAAGCCTTGGGACTAACTCAGTCAACAAAGAATGGATAAATAAATAAAAAATGTATAATGAGAACAAGAGTGATGCTGGGTGTTAATAGAGGCATGAGTGGTAGGAAGGTGCAGAGGAAGAGAGATGGAAGCAGTCAGTTAAGAGAGAATTGTTTATTGAGTAAGCTATCAAAAATGGAAGTACTGAGAGCTGGATGTTAAGCGAGAAGAATGGGAACAGGGGAGTGGGAAGGAAGGAGGATGATGAAAAGAGGAGTGTTAAGGGGGTATGGTGGGGAGTTGGGGCAGCTGGAGGAAGAAACTGCAACAGAGCCTTTAAATGGCATTGGTTTACGTGTTTAAAAATTGTTGGCTAGTGATGGCATAATTTTATTAAAGAAATTAGGTAGCAGCTGTAATGTGTTACATGGATTAAGTTATCATTCCGCTAATTAAGTGAGGTAATGTTTTAGGGTCTATATTAGAACATCAAAGTTTCAAAACTTCGAATGTTCTAATATCAACCCCTATTCAGTGAAAGCTGAAAACATTGAACATACAGAACAGCAATTTTTTTCTAGTGAAAAAATTTGCTGTTCCAAAACACATACACAAAACACAAGCACACCAAACAAACAACAATCCACACACAAACACCTAAAATCTTACACCTAACCCTACACTAAACTATACACACACCACTAACTATCCACTTACCTTACCCCAAACCCTAACCCTAAGGTCCGTCACTATCGAACACTCACCTACCCTGCCCTAACCCTCACGTCCACACTTTCACACACTTACTTGACCTGCGCCCTAACCCTAACTCACCTAACCCACCCTAACCCTCATGTCCACACAATAGTACACATACCTAACCCACGCCCTAACCCTAACTCACCTAACCCACCCTAACCCTCACATCCACACAATCGCACACATACCTAACCAGCACCCTAACCCTAACTAACTTAACCCATACCCTAACCCTAACTAACCTAACCCGCACTCAGTCGCACACTTACATGAACTCAACTCATAACTTTCAACCACAGCGCTGAAAATACCGAAGGGATGGCCTCTCCTCCAAGTAAAAACTTCTCCAATAGATGTTGCTGTGAAATCACTAGCTACATTCATGCTAGAAGACATCCACATTAACAGCAGTTTTGATTTTATTTGTACTCTTCCTCCTGTTCTTTACAGGATAGTGAGGCAATAATTAGTTTGTTATTATTTTATTTTCTCTCCCCAGTTTTTTAAAGAAATGGAGAACATATCCTTGCTGTCACCTGGTGGGCAAGTACTTTTATGTGTGATTATATAGCTTCACAGCCACTCATCTGCTGCCGTTGTACTTAAAAAAAACTTCCACCACGAGTGTACATAAGCATCAAGCAGGTGACCAGCAGCTGAATCGCTATTGTACATTTCTGTTAATATGTTTATTTAAGTTTATAATCTATTATTCTTGCTGCTCTATTCTTACATGAACATTATCAGTGTTAAGTGTGGCTTTGTAACAATATTTAGTCATTAATTAACTTAATATACTCTAACAACCTCTATTTAAGTTAGAATTTTATTGATTTGTGGTATCTCAAACTGTACTTATTACAGAATTAGAGTGACTGCTTGGTAAATACTGAATGCTGATTATATATTTAATACAATTCAAAATCACACTAAGTATTAGGCATGGACTTTAAAGTCTGGCAGATTGGTTATTTTTCATTTAGACACAGACAAGCAACTTACATTGTTCTCAGATGCAGTCTGCAGAACTTCGCTGTACAGAACTTAAAAAAAGTAAAACACCTGCTTTGAATACTGCTTATTAGCCAACATTGCACTAAACTATTACTGAATAAGATTTAAGATATGTGCCACAACCTTCCAAGGTTAAATTATTATTTGGGACACTTAAAGGTTTTACTAATTTAATATCAGTTTTTTTAATGTGGCACTTCTAACTGGATGATCATTTTGTATATTTGTTTGTGCGCACATTATTTTCAGTATCATCTGTTGATTGCATTACATGATGGATTTACTTTAAAGCTAATCAGTGAATCTCATTTTTGATTAATTTATATAATACTCCTATCTACTGTTCATATTATTTGTCATTAAGCTATATTCTAATAACACTCTCCTAACAGACATGGAAAATTTAAATAGCTATAATGTGAAGAAATTAAGTTTAAGTTTTTGGCTCAGTGATCTAATCGTGGAGTTTACATAAAATCTAATAAACACTAATTTAATCTGCTTGCTCAAATTGTGCTTAGTTTGAAAAGTTAATTAATATAGTTTTGTGCAAACTATCAGAAAACATTTGGATGTTTGTGTTACTATTACAATGTTTATTGAGGACTGCAGAGAGGACTTATTTGACATAGATAAAGATGTGGAAACTCATTGTAGTAAACAAGTTGTTAACAGTGAAAATGAGTCAGTTAACAGTATATCTATAAATTGTTTAGATGAGGAGAAAGATAATTTCTATTATAGACTCAATAACAGAATGCAGTTCACATACTGATACTACTGTCTAAATTATTAGTTACATTTTAATGTTCTTCTGAAACAGAATCACCAATACATTTTGATTTAAATGTTACAAAGACTCCAAAAAAATCTGTAATACTTAGTATAACACTAACAATAAAAAAGAAATGTCAAACCCCCGGATTTACTAATCTTCCATGCAGGACTAGTCTAATCCTGCACAGAAGTGCCCGTTTAGGAGCAGGATGGCAGCGTACCATGCATATTAATGAAGACGTGCTGCCCGAGCTCCCAGGCTTACATGGAGAGTGTACAAGTGGAGGGGGCGTGTATGAGAGCAGAGCTCTCAGAATAAACACGCCCCTGCAATGTAGAAAAGCAGAAAGTGTTAAGAGATGAGCGAGATCACTCATAGGTGTCCACATATCCACATCAACAGTTCCCCATGTGTATAACAGCAACAGTACTGAAAAAGGAAATAAAGAAACACTTTTATTTTTTCTAAAACACCGATTAAAGCTAACTATAGGTGCACGGGTGTGCCCATCACTCAGCTACGGTTAAAGCAGCTTAAAAGGCTGAAGAGGATAACAAGAAAGATATATGCAAAGGAAGCAGCACAGCAATAGTGTAGTGAGCAGAGCATCCACCTAACGAGCATGCATTCCCAATTCGAGTCCCACTGCAGCACATTCCATTCTCCATGTGAAAGCTGTATATTAACATTGTTTTGCTGTATAACCTACTAAATAAAATTTAAATGTGAACTGGAGTACTGTATTAAATGCACATGTGAAGTGTCAGTGTCATAATGAATAAGGCACTAGTAAGCAGGTGTAAGCACAAATAAGCAGTAGTAAGCATATATAAGCACTAGTAAGCGTGTTTAAGTGTGTTTGCGCGGGGATAAGCATTGCCTACACAGATTAAGCAAAGTAGAAGCTAACTCAGCGTAAGAAACTGTAACTGGAGGTTAGCATTGCTTAGCTCCATGCAAACCCATGCACACCTGCTTACAACTGCTCAAAAGTGCCTTAATCACTCTGTATCCAACGGCTGGTGTTTTGTCCAGCAACAAAATAAACAGTCTCTGCAAGGCTCGAACCCAGGACCCTGCACGCCATACACAAAGTGCTTTACCACTATGCCATGGCAGATATACATAACCCTCATGTTTTCACAAACATATCATCAGGCACAATCAGTCAACAGTACAGGAAATGAAGTAATATCATACCACACAACCTCTTAATGCAAGAATTCCAGACAAACTGTGCCAAAATGTGGGTACAAATAGGGACATATGTCAAATACTGCTCTAATACACTTAAAATGTTGCTAGTTACATAGTTATATGTACTAGAACACATATTTTGAATGAGATGAAGTCTGAAACACAAAAGTGTTGGCACAAGTTACTGACTTCAATCCTGAGATCATCCATGCCAATTGCCAAGAGAATGAGGTACAGGCCAAAAATATAAGTCGAACATGCATGGACATATGGACAGATATATATCTGTAAATGTAGACAGATAGACAGCTATATGTATATATATATATATATATATATATATATGTATATATATATATATATATATATATATATATGTATATGTATGACTCACAAATAAACAAATAACATCAATTGTATATAGACAGATAAATATATTCATATGTGTGTGCATATATATATATATATATATATATATATATATATATATATATATATATATGGGGGTTGGGGGTTTCACATATATAATTATGTAGATACACACACACATATATATATATATATATATATATATATATATATATATATATATATATTTATATGGATTTCATACATTTGGTCGAATTACATTTAGTCGAAAATGATACCAGGCATTGAACTTCACTGAAAGCTCACTTGACTGAAAGCTCACTTGGTCGAAGTTCATTTGGTCGAAAATGGAATATAGCCTCTGCCCCACTGCAGTGCAACCCTGGAGTGAGAATAATAAATAAGGGGGGTGTGGGGGGGTGCAGCCCCCCACAATGGGGGGGTGTGGGGGGTGTGGCCCCTTACATAATTTTAATATATTCACTATTATGAGAAGGTATATCCATTAGAAATGCATTAATATATATATATATATATATATATATATATATATATATATATATATATCTTTAGTAAAAACTATTGGCATAATGTGGGGGGCTATGTCCCCACACCACCCCCAATGTGGGGGGCTGTGCCCCCCACCCCCCCTTATTTAATATTCTCACTCCAGGGTTGCACTGCACTGCAGTGGGGCAGGGGCTATATTCCATTTTTAACCAAATTAACTTCGACCAAGTGAGGTTTCAGTCAAGTGAGCTTTCAGTGAAGTGAAAAGCCTGAAATCATTTTTGACTAAGTGTAATTCGACCAAATGTATGGAATCATTATGTATATATATCTATATGTATATATATATATATATATATATATATATATATATATATATATATATATACATATACAGATAGAAGTGTGTATAGCATTTCCACATGGGAACAAAATCATGAACCACTCACTACAACATAACAGACCATAAGCACTGTTAATGGGGGTTGGGGCTCAAATGAGGGATAACTGGTAATTAGTGCTATGTTACCTCCCTCCCACAGCCCTAACGGATATGCTGTGCAATCCAATATCCAGCACATGCAGTTCTTGACTTCAGGACCCTCCACAACACAGCTACAATGCTTTAACAGTAATCCAATTCACCTGTAAATGTCAGGGCAATATCTGTAGCATATCATGCAGAAAAGTCATTCTACCGTAGGGAATGTACAATGTGGAAGGGGTACATATTACAATGGTACAGATATGCACAGACATCTATACATTGACAAATATGTTCAGGTATATATATATATATATATATATATATATATATATATATATATATATATATTTAGATATATATATAGGTCTACTTGAAAACACTGACACGCAAAACACCGACGATGAGAACACCGAGACCGGAAGATCGACAACTGAGATGACCGACAGTTTAAAAGCCCAATGCTGAGAACACCGACATGTTAAGGTAAGTGTGCGATAGTGACAGACTTTAAGGTTATGGGCGGGTTAAGTGAGTTATGGTTAGGGTGCAGGTAAGGTAAGTGTGTGATAGTGGCAGAATTTAGGGTTAGGGGTGGGTTAAGTGAGTTAGGGTTAGGGTGCTGGTTAGGTAAGTGTGCGATAGTGACAGACCTTAGGGTTAGGGTTTGGGTTAAGGTTAGTGCATAGATAGTTGTATATGTAAGGTTTAGTGTAGGTTTGTAAGGTTTTTGTTGTGCTTGTGTTGTGTGTGTGTTTTTCGGAAAAAGTATTTATTTTGTTTTGTTGATTGTCGGGATTGTGGTTTGTCGGGCATGTGAAATTTCGTGCCTTTAAACTGTCGGTCACCTCAGTTTATAGCTATAAGATATATGATATATATATATATATATATATATATATATATATATATATATATATATATATACGTACATACACATACACAAGCAAAAGGTATCAGTAGCCATACATATGTACAAGTAGTGTGGAAGTACTGGGTGCAAAGTATATCTCTCAGCCACAAGCCCTGTAACTGGTACCTATGACATGTGTAGTGTGGCAACCATTCCCACAAATGAGAATACTTACATTACACATATACCCACTCACAATTCAAAGGGCATGACACGACACACAGATATGCATACACAGAAAATCTTTATTTGTGTACTATACAATAATGTATGCCATTACTTACAGCACATACATTTTAAAATATTTAATCAGTGATGAATGCAAGGCCCACACAAAACAGTAGATTCAAGCAATGTAGATATATAACATACTATGCTGTCCATGCCAAGGCCTTCAATTAGTACAACAGTAGATAAAGGATTTGCCTTCAAGATAAGTAACAATCAACAATTACAGATGTAGTTCATCAGCCTCCAATTACACTCTCTAGTCAAGCTCTAGGGGGAAATGTATTAGTTGTGGTAATATCAGTATATCTGTCACATGTATGGACCCTGACCAGCATATTTTGTGGGAGTCCACGATATGACTAGGATGATAGCAGGGATGCTAGCAGTAAATAATGATAGGCCATTACCTAACAACCCCTAACTGTATCACAGCAGGACAAAGCCTGCCATATATCTGGAGGACAGAGGCAGAAACACAGGGTCATACTTGCAATATTGCGGTTACACACCCTGGAAATTGCTGGTGTTACAGGATTTGTTGCAACATACCCTTATGCAGGAATAACACATCAGAAACACAAATGGATGTAGCCATGTACTGATAGCATGCAACAGACAGATTGCCAGTGAAATATCTAGGACAAGACCTGTGTGGTGCACAGACAAAACCAAACAGACACTCCATTGGCCATCATGTGGATAGGCCCACAGATGAGCGCTATGCAGACAGACTGCATTCTATCCTAAACTACTATGTGCACACAAACACTGCAAGACCAACAATATACAATGCACATAACAACACTACTCATTCTGTCTGTAGGTCTGGAACCTCATACAAATGTGTAGTTGGCCTGTATCTGCAAGTCCTGCCATAAGAGGTATGGCAACCTGCTGTCTGTAACACTGCTGCCCACATACAGAAAGGGTGTCCTCCATCACAACACCCACATGAGTTAGTATTTTATAGTACTGGATTGCCATGACAGTGGTTATCCGAAGTACTACACAACAGGCTGCATGCAGTTAGCAACTGTTGCACACTGATTGGTGCAGAGCCCATCACCTGATTATGTGCATCACCTACAAAAGCCATGCTGCAATCCATTCTAACCAGCATAATCACTATAGTTGAGAGAGAGAGAGAGAGAGACAGACAGACAGACACAGACACACGCACACACACACACACACACACACACACACACACACACACACACACACACACACACAAAACAAAAAAAACACAAACAACAGAAAGGTGTTACAGCTGTCAGAAAAAAAATATACAGGTATGTAAAACATAAATGTATGTAATTGAATGTATTATGTGGTATAGAATAATAGGATATATGATGTGGAATGATTTATATGTGGCATCTGTAATTGTCCCTGTAATGATGTTCTGCTGAACAACTGCTCTGGACAATACTGTCTGTCCCTGTAGGCAGTGGGGCATACCTGCCAACTGTGCAGATCAGAAATGAATGACAAAGATGTAAGCCATAATATCTGTGTTTGGTATGTTAGTGTGGGCAATAGCTGGTGGAAGTACTGCTGTCATGATAGACATCTGCGTGTCAGAGCACACCACTTGCAGGGCAGTCATGTTAATGTGTAATGTAGCATGCACAAATCCCATAGGTGTATAATAGGCTTACCAGCAATCTCTCACCATATATACCACCCTAATGTTAGTCTGTGTTCACATGTGACACCTGTCTGTGTTGCAGCAAGGCAGAACAGTGCAGCTGTGAATGAAAGACAGTTACAGAATGTGGACCAGATGTCTGTATGCACCCCACATATAGATAAATATCTGTGTGATATATAATGAGACGTGTATGTCTACAGATACACAGACACTCATATAGATGTAGGTATATAAACAACCCACAAGATATATCTACATATATATATATATATATATATATATATATATATATATATATATATATATATAGTGGCACTGACAATGGCATGCAGGTGAAATAGTCTGTAACAGGCCAGCAAAGACAGTGTCTCCACAGGGAACATGGCTACAAACACATAGCTCAAAGCATGGTACAAACACATAGCACAAAGCTTGGTACAATACAACATATGTCCCAGTGGTAGGTAAGCTGCAGACATACCAATTGCATTCTGTAAACGGTTTGTTATACCTGATATGGTGGGAGGAGACAGATATGTGTATTAATAACTATGGTTTCCCTGCTGTATGAGTTGCTCAGACCTGTTTCCATCTTTATGTCTTCCAGGGAAGATGGCTCACACCTGATTGCCAGCTTTCAGTGCTGCCAAAACTGATGTCATTGTAGAACACATGGTACAGCACTATGGACTGCTGTTTGGCTGGACAGCCCATGATCAGCAGGAGAGGACCACCCTGTGGAACGATCTAGTCCACAGGGTCAGTGATGTCGAACTGCGTAACTGCAGCTATGAGCAGGTCCGGCATCAGTGCACTGACCTGCTTCGCCATGTATGTTGGCGTGCAGCTGCCATATGGGGGGACCACCTCACAATGGGGGAGGCAAGCCATCCATTCACCCCACACTCATGTGGAGGAACTTCTCATCAGCCTTGTGGCACCTGCCCACCTGCAGCACCAACAACTGGCAGGGCGCATTGTGGAGGTGGGTGCCGCCGACACACTGGCTGAAGAGTGTGCAGGTAAGTCCCAAGGTCACATCAGTACACTACTCTTGTGTATGCATACGCATCTGTACAGGTACATCATGCAACTCTGAGATGTCATATACATAGTCTGCTGCTGTGTAGTAGTACTAAACAGTTGTGCATAAGCTGTAGTATTGTGGACTTCTACTGTTGATTTACCATACTGCTGCACTCACCCTTTATGAATGCCACAGCTGTGGCCACTGAAATTGACTTTCTCACACTCTTATGTAGGTCCATCCAGGATACCACCAAGGCAGCAGCCTGTAGCTGGTGAGTATGGTTCATGTTCATGCTTGACAATACACTGGGCATGTAATAGCTATGGGATATTCCATGCACACATCTAACACACCTACCCATACTGCATGCTGTACACATCCCCTTTTTGTTGCTGTGAAATGCACTGCATCACAGTAGAGACCATGATGGGGTATGGGAAGGGTACAACAGACACATGCAAGATAACTAACATCCTGTCATTGTGAAATGTGTCCACAGGGATGAGAAGTATGGCAGGGCACACGGCCTACAGTAGGGACATGTGTGAAACAATACCCTCATGGCTGTATCTACACACAATTAGGTTAAGTAACGATGGCAGACATAACCCTGACCCCACAGCAATAGTGACAGCAGTGTGTGCACTCCAAGGGATGTTCACATGAGTAGACCTTAAAACCAAGCAGAGTTGTGGGGCATGTGTACGGCACCCCCCATAGCCATGGTAAGGTCTGGTGCTTGTCAGTGTAACAGTCTTGTACATGTCATACTTGCACTGCTATCTGTAAAGCAGACATCAGGCATTCACAAATTATATCTGTTCACATTAATCCCAGGTATGAGTTGCTCTAACACATAGGGGTTGTGATCATTGGAGCTGACATAACTGACACAGTATTACATATGTAGCAATGATTTGTACACCTGTGAGGTATGGTGCACAGTACAAGGTAGGGTGCAGAACAGGTCTACAGTAACACTTTGTACATGGGTTCAGTGTTAACAAGGGGAAGGGCCATCACCTACCAACACAGCCCATGCATCACACACATGAATACTGGCGCTAGCATGAAGTCACTATAGTTGCACTGCATGATGTTGAGTACCATATGTAATGCATGCTGAGACAGAAGGGTAATGGGAGGACTGTGTGTACAAACGTTGTGCAACCTCACATGCAAGTGTGTGTGAGTGGGGGGTGTTTGTGTGTTGACTGTGTCTGTAAGTGCAATCTGGTGGAGTGGAGTGTGGTTGATGCATGTCAGATGTGTGTGTACATGTGTGTCTGTTTGCGTGGGTGTCCATGCATGCACAGGTGATAGTGGGATTGATCACATGATAGTACTTCTCTTTGGGATTGTGCTGTACATGTACATGGAGTGACACATGAGACACCAGGACAACCTGTCTGATATGCGAACACAGGACAGCTGATAGCATAATAAGGTCTGTAGCATAGAACATGCATTGGGAGAGAAAGTACACAACAGGTATACACATCATATTACCAGCAGCAGATAGATAACTGGCTACCCACGTATGCAACATTACTAATGCAATGGGGAATTACCAGAGCACATCAGTGAGTGTATCCAAATATTACTGTGTTCCACATGATGGGTTGATTGTGCAACAGATGTGGCATGGACTGAGCAAGACTGCAGTATGAGACTCCAGTGTGTGACATATGTAGTGAATGCAGCAGCCCCAACCAAATAGGGGTCATGTACACCATGACTGGACATACACAGGTTAATACTGGATGACAGCAGTGAGGCCATATACAACCTACTCCACTCAAGTCAGGGAGGTGATGGAGTAACAGGTCATGTGTTGTGATCACATGTGTAGGCAGGGAGAGGAATTATATGTTAATGGGTAGTATTAATAAGTGTATTTTAGCAAGTGCCATGCAGGATGGGGAACATATGTAACCGAATGTGGGACTGTCTGTAAACCCAGGGAAAGGGAGGTAGTAAGGTGGACTGTCAGTGTGTGTGGTTGTATGTGCACGAGTGTGTGTGTGTGTGTGTGTGTGTGTATGTGTGCAAATGTGTGTACTGTTATGCAATGCTGTACAGGTCTTAAAGTGTGCGTTTGTTTTCCCCACAGATGGTGAGGTGGGTCAGTGTCCCTCCTGCAGGCAATCTGAGGTAGGTGTTCGTACAGACACCGATGATGATGACACTGTTGTGGCACAGGTGGAGTTGTCAGAGGCCGTCACTGCACCAACATGTGTCATCACCCTCCTAGCCACCCCAAACCCACACACAGTTACAGTCCCCCTACAAACCTCATCACAAGTGGCCATAGCAGAGGGGCAGTTGGTGGTTGGTGTCAGTGATCAGGAAAGTGTGGTTTCCATGCCAACTGTGTCGGGTCACAGTCAGCATAGCTGGATGTCTGGCAGGGCACCACATTGGCAGATGTACCATGGTGCTCATGGGAGGGCTGCTAGTTATCATGCCCCTGGCAGGGGTGCCACAACTGGTACCACCGGGAGCATGTTTCAGGCCATAATGGAGGCAGAGGCACGTAAGGAAATGTACACCAGACATGGCCTGAGGCTGCAGAGGAATGCTTTATCATCTGTAACTGGCAACATCCGTGAACTTGCTGATGCCCTCCATGAACAGAGCGAGGTCATGGATAGACAATGGGGTGAGATGGTGGGCCTCCTTGACCGTGGTATGTCCGTGCTTGAACATGTGGTGGGAGTGGTGCAACAGCCGCATGGACGTAAGCCAGAAACACCAGCAGCTGGCGGTCACCATGGATGTGCCAGGATGCCAAGCCGCTCTCATAGTGGCAGTACCAGCCCCAGCACACCACTGGGGGTGCTGTCCACACCACACCACAGCAGGCCTCGTGCACATGGACCTGGCCAGTCCCAGGCGGGACATGGTTCCAGTGGACATCTGTCATCATCAGGGGAGAGTAGCACCTCAAGTTCTGTACCTGCATATGCACATGGAACCCCTGGCAGGCACAGTCAGCATATCCATGGCCGGAGGCGGTGAACTACACACCCTGCCAGGTATGGTCTGCAGCTGTCCAACAACACCTGTATAGGGCAGCCACATGGCAGAATTGTGTGCATGCATACCCACACACTATGCAACCACACCTAGGGAACCCTATACTGACACACACCACATCACCATGCCCCAATCAATGAACTAAACCCATCACCCACACACATGGTGACAAATGTATGGACCACCCTTGGCCTCTGCCAAACCAGCAACACACCCTTTGCATATGATGATACCTGTGCCACATCCCTGTCTTCCATAACATCGATGCAGGGACAGGCTAATATGGTTCTGATGCACACGGTGACTGTAATAGTGTGCTGCAATGTAATGCAGTGTGAGATGTTGTTAGGGTTAATGTGTAATGCATACATGTCAGGTAGTGTAGCCATGCAGCTATGATGCATTTCAGCTGTTAGTAACACTGACTGATTTTTATCTCTATAATGTTATCCATTTGTGTTGTAGGTGTACATGTGTCAGCAGGAGGATGGTCTGCAGTCATATTCCACAAGGGTATGGCACTGTGGTGACACCATGGCCGTGACATATCTGTGTACAGTTGCACACATGTCACAGGTTTGTATAACAGTTATTGCCTGTGCCACATTGACAGGTTACCTGCTGGTACATGTGTAATCTGCACCCTTATGTCAACCCATCCACATACACACACATCCTTACTTGGCAACACTGTGACTAGACCCCTACCTAAGTATGTAGTGCTACTGAACTGTGTGGCTTTCATTGCACACACCACATCTCATTTAGGGTGAGGTGTGTACCAGGTTATATGTTACATGCTATCCACAGACATGTACAATATGGTAATGGGGGATTTAATGTTTGCATATGGAGAATACATAGTGTGTCATACAATCATATACACATTGACAGACACATAATAGGCAGACACATGTCTTAAGAGACCTGGGCGTATTGTTGCTAAGTAACTAGTCCATGTGTCCAATGTGTTCAGGTAGGCTGCACACCGCACATGTGTAACTGGGCTGTATCCTGTTATCAGTTACCTGTATGTGTGATGGTGACAGTGGTCACCAGAAAGTGGTACAAGGGACATATACCAGGTGTACCATGATGTAATGACAGTGTACACAGAACCCACATCCCCCAATGGATATTGTACACACTGGAACCCATCATGATACTCTGACATACCCAGTATCACACATTGCCCATGACAGCAATACAATCCATTGCATACCACAACAGTGGTACCACAGGGATATGCATGTAATGCACATGCCACAGGCATAGTAGGGTTTGCATTGTGATGACACACCTATGGGCAGTGACAACACTATCTGTACTACTGTGTGGCAATGTGCCGTGTACTAGGTGTATGTAGCCTTGGAATGGTGTACCCTACAGATATGCAGACATGCACACATACATACACGTGGCAGACCTCAATGGGATTCCCATGCCTATCAACCCATTTTTACAATGCTGTTGTGCTGGTAGTGCAAGGTACAAGTAGCTGTTAGGGAGAGGAGTGTAGCAGGGTACATGTTATGTCCAATACAGCAGCGACCACATCTGACTATGGCAATGGGAGTGGAGGTGGTTGTGAAGGCTGTCATGGAATTCCCAACTACAGATGTACTAACACACAAACAATGCCATCCTCAGTAATGCAAATGTCCACGTGTCAATACTGTGGTGTATTGCTGCAGGTGGTCATAGCTGTGTACCTGACTATTGTCCATGGAGGGACTGGATGTGTAGGGGGTGTGGGCACATTGGTATCATGCCACCTGCCATGTGCCAGCAGGCAATCTATCGACAGACACCATGTTAGTGACTGGCAGGGTGAGAGTGACATGCATCAGCCAATCCTCTGGGTACCTTCTGTACATGGCCACTGAGGTGATCCAGTTGACATATATGCAACATGTATTACAACACATGGTTAGTGACTGTGATGGAGACCTGTACCCAAGCATGTTCAGTTGACTGTGGTAGTCTAGTGTAGGTACCTATGACATGTGGCTCATACAAGATGATGTCTCTTATATATGACAGGTAGTACACAGCTGGCCACACATGTCAGTGTCAATCAAGCATATGTGGTCTGTACATATCCCAGCTGGAATCCTGCCATCTGCACATCTGTAGAGAGACTGACAAACACCAGTTTGGCGAGTAGCTATGCAGTAGGATGAATGAGTCAACAGATGGATGTTTGACAACAATAAGTATGCCATTACTACATGTTGTAAGCCCTCGCTAACAGGTGCTATACAGACGGTACTCTACAGTTACATTCCACATATCTGATTATTATCCAGTAGAGGATATATACGGTGACACAGCCCACACACCAGGAATATGACAGTGAGCCCTCAGCGTGCAGCTGTGCGTGCAGGCATGCTTGTTGTCAGTAGTAATGTTAGCACTCTACCCATCCCTGGGACAGAACTGTCGGCAATAGTAATGCCATGTTACACTACATGCCAGTGTGACAGCACGTACCCTGGGTTGCTACCCCTGCATGTCACATTCACACAGATAACAGTGCTGTGAAGGTCTCATATACTTGTGTGTCCCAGACATGACATTCAATACCCTTTGCTACTGTAATGGTAGCACATAGACACATGTACTGTACATGGCAGTACATACACATATTACAAATGTCATTTCCCAAGGTTTGACATAGCCTTGTATGTTACGCAGAGATAGCCTCTGTGTAGATAATATGCCACAGAGTATAGCAGTAGGATTGGTAGACAGTCAGCATAGGCCATCTGCTTGATGCCTGTGATTCTTATATTGAGGTATTTTCACTGCTTTCGCAGCTGTCGCAGCTGTCTTGCCAGGTACATACCAAATGGGGCCATTGTACTCTATATAGGAAGTAAATAGTGTGGGAAGAAATAGCCAGGGAATTGTTATGGCTAGGCTTGTATAGGCCCTAGGGCTGATAGCCTAGTACCAACCTATGAACCTATGAACCTATGAGGGATGACTACAGTGGGACAATTACCCCCTTTCTTCTGGATGTAAAGCCCTCAGTGATAAGGTGTGCCACATAGAAGAATTTCCTTACTGTTGTGGCTATGTGGTTAATGAAGGTGAGACCACTGTCCACCTGCGTCCCTATGTCTGTCAGCACACTTTTGGTGTTTAGTGTACTGCCACCTATGTGGTATTTATGGGTACATGGTATTTCCAAAGGGGATAACTATACATTACTTGGCATTAAGCTTGAGCCCATGGCTCTGGCACCAAGCATCTGTTTCTGTAAAGCCATGTTGTAGAATATCCACATCATTTGGGGATGCAATAATGGCTCCCAATTTGCAGTCATCTGTGAAATTTGTTAGCCAGAGTTCCATAGTGTTGGCCTGTATGTCAGTGAAGTAGATGCCAAACAAGAGCTGTCCCAGGACCGATCCTGACATACTCCAATTGTCACTTGTCTGGAGCAGGGATTGGATATGGCTACGTTTACAGTCTGGGTTCCATCTGTAAGGCATTTGGCAACCCATCGACTGACACAGGTGTTTATGGCCAGCTTCATAAGTTTAACTATGTCTCTAGAGTGGGGATGTTGTCAAAGGCCTTGGCAAAGTCCAGATAGGTGTGTGGACTGCCTTACCCTCCTCCACAGCTCCAGAGACTGAATAAAAGTAGTCAATCAGGTTCAGGAGACAAGATCGGCCCTTCATGAGCCCAACCTAGGTGAGGTACAGTGTTTGCTGGTTGCCAATGCCTTTGATTATAAGTTGCATGATAATACATTCCATGCCTTTGCAGATCAGGCTCATCAGACTGATGGGATGGTATTTCCCAGGATCCAAGGTGGATTCCCCCTTGTTGAGTGTGATAACTGTAGCTGTGCGCCACTCAGTGGGATAGAAGCCTGAGGTGAGGCTATGATTAAACATTGCACTTAGGTGAGATGCAGGGTTATTTTGTAGTTCATGTAGTACACAGCCCGGGATGTCATCTGGTTCCATGGATGGTGTATTCCTAGCAGTGGATATGGCAGTTTCCACCTGTGTGGCCATGATTACTGGAATTTGGCAACCTTTTGTTACTGAGAATGGCCCTATAGGGGTTGAGAGAAGGCTGAGTGTGGCACTAAATCAGTCTGCCCGGATATTAGCAAACTCTTTTGAATCAGTATATTTAATGCCATTCTGTTGTAGCTCAGAGCAGTTCTCAGCATTGCTGTTTAGATCTTGGACATAACTATAGAATGCCTTGTGGTTGTCTTTGGAATCTATGACAATTATATTTATGTAACAAGCTGTGGCAGATTTCGAGGGATATCAGCTTCTTACTGAGGCTGGTAAGAGAGTAGTTAGCATTTTGAGATTATCCTTTATTCTGCAACAGTGTCTTACTTCTGTTGAATAGTTTATTCATGGCAGTGGAGCACAAGATTGGTTTCCTTGTTTGGAGGGCAGTGTTTCGATTCTATTTGGGATGGCACAATTCATGCACGAGTGGATGTGCCCATACAGTGCCTTAGTGTAGGATTCACCAGTTGCACTTTCAGCTCCCATCTTCATGGGTGTCATGAGGTTTGTCACTTCTGACTTGAGTAGCATGATGTTGGCTTTGCAGAGGGTATTTATGGAGGTTCCTTACTGGCGGGTGGGGGTGGGATGTGGATGTCAACGGTGATTACATTATGGTCAGACCTGACCTATGAGGGGTTGACCACTAGTGTGGAGCATCTTACACCCATGTTGGTAATGACAAGGTCTAAGATATTGGAGACCCTGGTTGGACGATGGATTAGTTGATCCAGGGGGTTGGAATGTATGACTTCCAGGAACTGTTGGTAAAGGGTGGTGGTACACGAGTTGTTTTCCCAGTTAATTACAGAGTATTTAGAATCACCTAGTATTATGGTGTTTGGTTGTAACTTAATATCATCCAGTATGTATATAACGGTGTAATGAGAACCTTGGCCCATGGAGGGCGATCTGTAGCAAGCTACAATTTGGATTGCAGTCTTACCTAGTGTCAGCTGCATCTGGTGATTCTCAGATGCATTATGTTGGACACTAGGCTGAAGATGTGAATGACCTTGGTGTATATGGACACCCCTCCACCTGTAGTGTTGTGGTCTTGGTTTGATGCCCAACAGGTTTGATGCCCAACATATGTGATAAGGGTTGTAGGCAGGTATTACAGTTGTGCTCTCTGGAGCGTTGAACCAGGTTCCAGTTACTGCACAGATATCGATGTTCCCCATTTGTAGGTGTGGCTCAAGCGAGTGCCTTTTTAGGTTTAGACTTCTAGCACTGAGTCGTATTACCATCAGTTTTGCATGCTTATATCTGTTACAGTGGTGGTTTTGTCCTTTGAACATTGCCTAGATAAGGCACTATGGGGGTGCCAAGAGCTGTAGCCAGTAACCTGAATCCCAGGGGCAACACGTGATGACCATTTCTGCCAGAGCATTGTTGTTTGTACATCATGTCATCCCAGGCAGACAGATACTGGATCCCCTTTGAATGACATCACATGCTTAGCCACTTGTTGAAGTCATTGCTGTGTATATGTATATGTATGAGTATTTATATGTATATATGTATATATATATATATATATATATATATATATATATATATATATATATATCCCCATATATGTATGTGGATATGTATATGTCCATATATGTATGTGGATGTGTATATATCTACCATAGATATGTGTATATATGTGTACACATATATGTTTACCATATGTCCAGAACATGGAGTAGAATCCTACCTCAGTATTAGTAGTCCCAACTCAAGGGGATGTCATGGATGTATTGCGGGTATATATGTAGACTGTTGCCACTGTTATAAGGGTGTCTTAACAGACATGTTGGGTGTGGGTAGTCACATCTGCTGTAGACATGTGCACCATTGCCTACGGAAAGAAATCCTAGGGGTAGCATAGTATGGACCCACTGCTAGCACAGTAATAATCCTGTGGACTAGAGCAGGGATATGACCACTATATGTGGACAGTTTGGCACTCTGTGGTCAGTCCAGAAGTGTACACATGTCCCCTTCATGTGAGACATGTGGACCATGCCTCCCAATGTGAATGTTACTAGCCATGTACATGGGTATATTATGACAATACTGGGGTACATATGCACACATAGTGTATGCATGCATACATGCCAGTCTGTCCATACACATAATACCTGGTGCTGCTGAGTTCACATGACCACATACTACCCAGTAGATAATGACATACATCTGTACAGCATACCACTGCTTTGTCAGAAATACACAACAGTTATACTGGCCTGGCAGCAGTATGTCTTGCAAATAAGTGGACATATCAGCATACTAGGTATGTACAGTAGGCTGCTAGGCATGTCACAAAGCAATGGGCAAACTACAGGCAGACTGCCACAACACTGGAATGCATATTTTATGGGTGAATACACGTGTACCTGCGATTATAGCAGGCTCGACACACAGGTCACAGTACAGCATAGCAGATACCTGTGAAAAAATGCATATACACATCCAATGTCAGTGCAGCCACAGCCACATATGAGACACAAGCTTAACACTGGAGCAGCATGTAACATCAGATAGAACAGTACAGAGAACAATGGCATCTACCACAGTCTGTACAGAGCCCATGGTTCGTAAGTGCAATACACATATAGTCGTCAATCATCTTAACTCAGGGGTCTGCAACCTGTGGATCTGGAGCCACATGTGTCTCATCAACCCTGCTGTAGTGGCTCCTTGTACCCTGAGGATTAATGGACACTCTACCACACAACACAAACACACACACACACACACACACACACACACACACACACACACACACACACACACACACACACACACACACACACTCACACACACACACAATATACACACACGGATCCAGCAATCCCAACACAGGAACACAATCATGGACCTTTGTTAGGTATTGTTCTTATACACCTAGTTATATTATATTTAGTATAAGTACATATGAAACCGTATATGCTCTGCTGTCTTCATTGTAGGAGACAGATAGCTGTTGTGCCTCCCAATGAAAGTAGTTTGGTGGGGTAAGGGGTCAGGAATGGGTCTTTGGATAGTGAAGGCCGCAGACCCCTGCCCTACATACACAGAACACAGTACTGTACACACAGATACAGAATGTCCAGGTAATGTTTTCAGAAACAGCCCCTACTACACACATGTCCAGCAGTCTATCTGACTGGCTTGTTATCAGGTATGATGTCAATAACTAATGATGTACAGACCATATTCACCATATATATGTGGGCTTCATTTGCACAACACATGTGTGCACCTCTGCAGTCTAGAGGTCAGTGTATGTAACAGTGTGCCATGCCCCTGTAAGGCAGTGTATAGGGGGGTATACACCATTAGTATCCCAGGGTGTTACAACATATGAGGACTGCCAGTAGTAAGCTGCCTTAAGGTATGCAGATGTGCATTGCCGTACATTTCACCTTGTGAACATTGCTGGCCTACTGCTTACTGCCATCAGTGTGATTGTGATGATTTCAGTTATGCATTGTTATGTGACAGATACCACCCATAGTGTCATCCCAGATCTTTTCCCCCTAGGGATTGCATGCAGAGTGTATTTCGAGGCCACTGGGCTATACATCTGCATTACATACTCTGGACAGTTTGTTATGCTGTGGCCACGTCTGTCTTTTCTGTTGGATTACTTGAAGGCCTTGGCATGGACACCAACAGAAGTGATGTTTTCGGACTACTGTAATAAATTATCTGTTTGAGTGTTGCATTACTCTGTGTGTATGTATGTGAAAGCATAATCAGCTATATGACATGGCATATACAACAGTAATAGTACACAACTGAACCTTTCCTATGTATACCAACCTGTGTGTTGTGTTACATCCTTTGAATTCTCTGTGGGTATATGTGTCAGGCAACAATTGTCTGTGGTATGGGTGACTCATACAATGTCCATTGGATGAGGTTGCAACTGGAGGGATACTGGCTGTTCAGTATTGTGTGCACCCTCTGATCATGTATCTCCCTAGACATACCTCTGTGTGTGCATGTGTAGATACATATACCTGCATACATGTGTCTGTGTATAGGTATCATAGGACTGTTTATTGCTTGCACATTGTACATTCACTATGGTAGCCAGACTGTACTGCATGATATGTTATCAATACCTGCCTGACATAATACAGATGGGATGGCTTACTGTTAACATCTTGGGGCCATGTATTGTCAGGTCCTGGTTATGGCATTTGCAACAGTTGGTACTGTATTGCAGGGGGGGGATAGCAATACGTGTAAGACATTTGTTGCTTCAGCCCCCTCACCCCCATTAATGGTGCCTGTGTTCATATATGTGTTTGTTATATTCTCTGTTATATCTATAGATATATATCTGTTTGTATATATATATATATATATATATATATATATATATATATATATATATATATATATATATATATATATATATATATATATATATATATATATATATATATATATATATTGTTATATATATATATATATATATATATATATATATATATAGATATATATATATAGATATATATATATATATAGATATATATAAACATATTTGTATAGATGTATGCATGGAGATAGTGAGGTATATATATCTATATATCACCCCTTACTTATATATACCAACTCCAAGATCACACTACAGTGAGGAAAGGGCATATTTCCCGATCCTCACTGTATTATGATCTCACCATTTAGACTTACCAGCAAGACTTCCTGGACTCTGCTAGACAACTGCTGCATGTGAGGAACTTGTCGGAGAAATGCCATGGCACTATTCTGGCATTTCAGCATTCTGTGCTGTCGGTCTTCTGGTGTCAATATTGTGCTTGTCGGTTAAGTGGGCTGTCGGTCTACTGAAGTAGACCCATATATATATATATATATATATATATATATATATATATATATATATATACATATATATATATATATATATATATATATATATATACATATACACACACACACATACATATAGATGTCAAAGTACATTTTCTGTACTGTTGAATGGATGTGCTGGATGAAATGTTTCTGAAGCCATCAGATGCATGTATATCTGTCATGGCTTAGTGGTAATTGACATTGTCTATGGTGTGTAGGGTCCTGGATTCGAGCCTGGCAGAGACTGTTTATTTTGCTGCTGGGCAGAACACGGGCCATTGGGTACACAGTGATTAAGGCACTTTAAAGCAGTTCTAAGTGGGGACGGTGCAGTTGAGCGGTGGTAGCATTGTTGCTTTACAGGAAGAGGTTTTCTGGTTCGATTCTCAGCTGGGGTGCCTTCTATGTGGAGTCTGCATGTCCTCCCTGCATTCATGTGGGTTTCCTCCCACATTCAAATACATGCATCTGGAGATTTTCTTCCCAGGCCTCTGTTGAAAATTGGCTATGTTCCTGGTAAACAAATATGGCCATACATTTGTAAATAGCAATGGCAGACCAACAAACACACATATGTCCACATGCACCATTCATGGGGTTGAGAGGCCCCACACACTATACATCCTGTACGAATAGGCACTCCCCCCACAGCCAAACATGTCCACCCTGCAATCTACCAAGTGTTGCAGATCCCATAACCAGGATGAGGCACAAGATGTTACCAGTACTACATCCCACCTGTATATTGTCAGGCTGGTATTTGTAACATATCATGCAGTACAGTCTGCCTCCATTAAAAATCTAATATGTGGAAGCCATCAACATCCCCAGGATACAGATATATATGTATATATAGATATACATTTGACTACACATACACATGCAGTTATATGTACAGTAAGATACATACATAGAAGGTGCACTGGAGCAGCCACTATGCCTGAATGACTGGACACTGTATGGGCCACCCATACAAATGACAATTGTTGCCTGCAACATATACCCACAGAGAGGTCATAGGAAAAACACCACACACAGGTTTGCAGAAATGGAAAACCTTTAATCGTGTACTATTACAGTTCTATATGCCATGTCATATAGCACTGACAACCATATAAACAGAGTTATGCAACTGTGAAACAGCTACACTAATACAGTAGTCTGAAAAAGTTCACAAATGTTGCTGTCCAGGCCAAGCCCTTCAAATTGTACAATAGTGAAGACAAACTAGGCCACAGATACCAAACAATCAACAGTATGTAATGCAGTTGTATAGTTCAGCAGCCTCTATCTACACATTGTACAAACTCAGTAGGTGGCAAAGGTGTCATGTGACCACATGGGTTGTAACTGCTACATAACAAGGCATAACTGACACCATCATGAGTACACCGAAAAACAGAACAGTCTGTATGGCAGGGGGCAGTAGGCTTGCATTAATCCAATTCATGTAAGTAATGTAACTATAGCTGAGATATATTAAGGCAGCTCACCCCTGATATCCCCATATTTTGTAACAGCCTAGGTCATTTATGATGCTCCGCTGACTCAATAATACAGGGCCATATACCACTGTTACATACACTGGCCTCTGGAGTGCATAAGGGCACACATGTATTGTGTAGGTGACGCCCACACATATATGACCCCAGCCCCACCGTATGTGTGGGGGATACAACAGCAGTGGACTGATGACAGCAATGGCAGTGTGATATATTCACAGCCCACTACAGAACAACCACCAACAGCATGACATATGTGCAAAGCTTGGTATGTAGGTGGAGGACAGAGGCTGGAACACAGGCACATATGTGGACAACTTTTGCCATGCACTAAGCAAGTTGCTGGTGTTACAGGACAGTCTGCAACATACCGTAAGTCAGGGAATTGAGGTTAGAAACAGAAATGGATGTAGCCATGTACCAATAGCACTCAACACCCACACTGCCAGTGTAATATCTGACACAGGACCTGTGTGGTGGACAGATAAGACATGACAGGCATAGCTCTGGCCAGCAGGAGGATAGGCCCACAGTTGTGAGCTATGCAGACAGACTGCATTCCAAGGTAAACTAGTCTGTACACACACACTCTGTAACACCAGTACTATACAAAGCCTAACACAACTCTACTCGCAGTCTTGTCTGTAGTTCCTGATCCTCCTACAAATATGTGCCTGCCCTGCATGTGCCGGTTCTCCTGTAAGAGGTATTGCTACCTGCTGTTGGTAACACTGATGCCCACACACAGGAAGGATGTCCATCACACAGGAAATGTAAAGGGACCACGCCCACATGATGTAGGGTTTTATAGTGGGTGGTTGCCATGACAGTGGTAATTGGAAGTACTACACATGTGTAATCATATATATATATATATATATATATATATATATATATATATATATATATATATATATATATATATACGGCTATCTAGATAAGTATATGTGCATATATTTCCACCATATGTCCTGGACATGGAGTGTAGCCCTACCCCAGCCCTTATAGTCCCGATGTTGTAGTTGAAGGGGATGTCATGTATGTATATCAGGTATATTAGTAGACTATTGTTACTGTCATTGGGATTGTCTTCACAGATGTGGTGTGTGTGGGTGCTTATAACATATGTGCCATTGGCTACTGACAGACATCTTAAGGATATCATTGTACCATACCACTGCTAGCACATAATGCCGCTGGGGACTGCAGCAGAGATATTGGCCAATATATGTGGACATTCTGACATACTCTGTACAGTCCAAAGGTGTACACATAAGCCCTTAGTGCAAAACATGTGTACCATGCCTGACAATATGGATGTAGACAGCCATGTAGATGAGTATAACACATAACGACTGTCATACATTTGCCACCATAGGTTATGCATTCACACACTCCTGTCTGGTCTAACACATAATGACCGCTGGTACAGGGGTGCCATGGCCACACACTACCCACTAGATATTGACATACATCTGTACAGCATCCCACTGCTCTGTCTGACATACATGACTTTTAAGGGAGGCCTGGCAGCAGTACATCTGGCAAGTATCTGCACATGACATCTCACTGGGAAAGTACAGTAAGCTGCTAGGCATGTAACAATGCACTGTGCAGGCACCAAGCAGACTGGCTCAATACTGGCCTACATCTCCTAAGGAGGAATGCACAGGTACCTGCATATATAGGAGGCTCAACAGGCATGTCACAGCACAGGGTAAGATACACCTGTGTGAAAGTGCATAACCACAACCAATGTGAACACAGCCACATATGATAAGCTAGCATATTATTACAGTATATGGACTATCTGTTCTACACCATCCTCATATGTGCCACTCACAGACTGACCCTACATATATTGGGCTGCTACACAGTTTGGTCTGAGGGCTGTCTGTGGTATGGGACACATGTGTGTATGGCCCTACAAACACGTACACCAGTACAGTACCATACAGTGGAGCAGCATGTAACATCAGATAGGAGGGAAACTAGAACAATGACATCTACCACAGTCTGTACACAGGCTAAAGTACATATTAACAATACACACACTGTCAACATTCATCGTAAGTACACAGACCTCAGTACTGTACAAACATCCACAGAATGTCCAAGTTATGTCATGAAATATAACCCCTACTGTACATAACATGTGTAGCAGTTGGATATATCACTGGCTTGTTATCAGATATAATGACACTAATTATGGTGTTCAGCACATATGCACCACTTCTTGCATGACATATGTACAAAGGTTGAAAGAGGCGTAGCTGGAAGCACAAACACAGAGCCAATATTGACATGTTGCTGTAATAACCACATACATTTACTGTTGTAACAGGATTAGTTGCAACATATTTCCTATGAGGGATATGACGTCAGTAACTATCACAGCTTTCACCATCTACAGACTGCAATCCTCACACTACCCTCTGCAGTCCACAGATAGATGCTTTGTGGGTAACACATGAAACTAAAGACACAATGCTGCCCAGTCTGCAGATGACCCTGCAGATGGGGATTCGTCATAAACATGGAACTGACATGGCAGGTATTGAGATATGTATGACAGCCATAACCACACAAACACTGTTAAACCAGCATTACTCCAAATGCAGTATAGCAGCACTTACAGTCTGTAGTTAGGTCAGGCACATCCCTCTCCTGTTTGTTGCCCTCTTTCCACAGTGTATGTTGCTAGAGGTAAATCTCCAATGCATCTGAGATGCTGTTTGCCAAATGACAGATCTTGTTCCTGCTCAACAGTAAATGAAAAGGGCCAACACCATCATGATGTTCCTAGATATTGGAGTGTGTTTCCATGTGATTGGCTATGGGAATATTACCACAGCTGTCTCACATGCAATCAGCTGGGGGAGGGCTGCAATTCATGCAGAGATCATCAGCTGATCATGAGCATCACTTACAATACACATGCTGCTGCCTAAGCAAAGCAGGTGTAGGTCTCCACATCCACCAGAGAGGGGGTGGGAGATGCAGACAGAGGCAAAGACATGTCAGGGAGGTGTGGGAGAGTAAAACTGAAGCATGTTTGTGTCACACACCTACCAGCACAGGGTATCAAAACCCTGACAACTATGTAGTGCTATCACAGTTCGATGCAGTTATTGGATGTGCCACATGGGTGACCTGTTGTGGAGCACTCAGAACATATATATGTTGGTTTGTGACATCTGAAACAGGGGTACGATAGCTATACGTCAGGTGACATACACGTGCCTGTCCGCATGAACACATGCCAGTGTCAACACAGCCGCACTCTCACAGACACACACACACACTGACACACTTGGCAGGCTCAGGAGTACAACTCATCACTAGTGGGATTGCCGCAACACATCACTGTGCAGGTATCACATGCACCACATGGGTCATACGGGGATTGTATGGGCAAAAGGTATGGGGAGGTGTCTGACATCAGACATCATGCTTCAGTATGTCCATGGGGGTTGTAGGGAGTGTGGATGTGAACATACGCACCATACAACACACACACACAAACACAAAGGGTGCCAGTACTGACATGCATGGGTGCATGTCTGCACGGATGTGTGGTGGTCAACTGTGCCAGATGGATGTACAAGGCTAGGCGATGGGTATACCTTGGCATCAGGCCACATGACGATGGCCTGAATTGTGGCTCAGGGCTGTAGTGTCTGCATTTGCCCACACAAGTGGGTACTGCATCCCCCATCCAGTCACCTGGGTGACTATTGTGTATGGCCAATGCTGTGTATCACTTGCCATGTATGTGTTCCTTAGTCCATGACATGGATGGTGTCTGGGATATGCACACCTCCAATATGCATGTACAGTGACATGTAGAACTGTACCTGGGGTATCTGGCCCATGTTGTGAGCACATATTATCATCAGATGTGCCAGTCTTGCCCACCTGTGGCAGGAACTGTTAATGGCCAGCAGGTTTACCCTGCACCTACACTGAAAGCATGCTAACAGCATTCCCTGGTGTCAGTGGCATCTGTCCATACAGGGCATGTTGTCAGGCATGGTATGTCCATTGTGGGTCACATGTGATGGCATCACAGGTGGTGCAGGTGTCCATTGGGGAACATGGGGGAGGTGCACTGTCTGCATGTATGTGCATATTGGACAGATGGACAGGGTGACATGCCCTCTGTAGCCCACTGCTGTCACTCCATAGTTACTATCAGTGGCCAATATGCAGTGTACTACCCACAGATTGGCTGTTGCCTAGGCATGTGTGTGTGTATGAGACATGGGTTGAGAGTCTGCTCTGGGTAATACTGGGGTTGCTAACTGTGATTGCCTGGCCTTGATGTCACATGTATGGGTATGGCATTGCACGCCATCCTCTCAGCTATTTTACAACTGTTATCCCTGTATGGTGGACATTGTGATATATAGTAGGCCCACCATATAAGAAATATGCAAAACCCACTCCACATTGGCTACATATTCACAACCACCTCTACACAGTATACAAGTGACAAACACACACAAACCTGTCAAGTCTGGGAATAGAACCCCTACCTAACTAGTTTATTACACTACGTAGTTGTAGTACACGCCACGGACATTACAAGACTACTCATTCCCCAAAGGTGTATTTCACAATGACTGACATCAGCAGGCTTGCCAAAGTAGGGCATTTGAAATTTAGTGCAAGTGACTAGCCTAAAATGCATTGCTCCCTACACAGACAGTGACACACACAAAACATCCACAACTGACATGTGTGAGTACATAACCCCTAACAGAGGTCTATATCACACTACAGTAGGGAACTGTTAAAGGACGTACCATGGGGATTACTAGGAAATGCCTTCCCCAAAAGTGTATTGCACAATGAATGACATCAGCAGGATTGCCAAAGTAGGACATTTAAAATGTACTTTGTGTGACTAGCCTAAAATGCATTGCTCCATACACAGACAGTGACACACATAAAGCATCCAGAGCTGCCATAGGTTGGGATGGAACCCTACCATGTTTCTAATTCACACAACAGCAGTTACAGGACACGCTACAGAGATCACTGGGTTGCAATCTTCTCAGAGGTGTATTCCTAGGTGGGTGACATCAGCAGCCTTGCCAAAGTTGGTATATGAATTGTAAGGAGTGTGAGTATCCTAAAAAGCATTGCTCTCTACACAGTCAGTGATAGACACACACACAGGTCATTGCCAAGTCTGGGGTTTGATCGCCTGCCTAACAACTTTATCACACTACAGCAGTACACAGTTACAGGATGCCCTACAGAGATTACTGGGCCATAACCTTCCCAGAGGTGTATTTCTAGGTGGGTGACATCAGCAGCCTTGCCAAAGTTGTGTATATGAATTGTAAGGAGTGTGAGTACCCTAAAAAAGCATTGCTCTCTACACAGTCAGACATGCACACAAACACCCCTGGCAAGTCTGTGGTTTGAACTCCCACCTAACTACTTTATCACACTACAGCAGTATGTAGTTACAGGAAGTGCTACGGAGATTACTGGACTACAGCCTTCCCAGAGGTGTAATTCTAGGTGGGTGACATCAGCAGTCTTGCCAAAGTTGGGCATATGAATTGTAAGGAGTGTGAGTACCCTAAAAAGCATTGCTATATTCACAGTCAGACATGCACGCAAGCACACATAGTTGTCAAGTCTGGGGTTAGAACCCCCACCTAACTACTTTGCCACACTATAGCAATACACAGTTACAGGACGTGCGGTGAAGATTACTGGGCTGTAACCTTCCCAGAGGTGTATTTCCAGGTGGGTGACATCAGCAGCCTTGCCAAAGTTGAGTATATGAATTGTAAGGAGTGTGAGTACCCTAAAAAGCATTGCTCTCTACATAGTCAGACATGCACACAAACACACACACAGACACACACTCACCAAGTCTGTTGTTAGAATTCCTACCTAACTAGTTTTTCACACTACAGCAGTACACAGTTATGGGATGCACCACGGAGATTACTGGGCTATAAATCTCACAAAGGTGTATTTCACATTGGATGACCTCAGCAGGCTTGTCATAGTAGGGCTATGGGGAGATTGGTGTGTGCATGGGCCATAACCCATTCATCTAGGGGTTGACACGCCACATGCAGCCACACATGGGGTCATATGTCACAGTTACGTTTATACAGCTGCTAGATGAATACTTCCTTGTACAGTCATGTTGCACAGTGGCACGTGCACCACATAGTCTGTGATGCTGACAGGTACTGGTCGCTAGTATCTGCAGTGAGTGACATCTGCACCTCATGTGTTTGGGACCCTTTGGCTGTGTGCTGGGTGAGACAAGCCTGGATGGCTCCTTGTCATGGTCACCCTCTTCCACACATCTATGTCCATCTACCTTTGGCTTATTATAGTGTGTTGTCCTTACATATGTATCTGTATTCCTATCCACTGTGTTTGCAAGGCATGAGTGGTGCATACTGACAAGTGTCTACACTAACAACTGCAACTGCCAGATATGTCTAGTCCACTGGTGTTTGCAGACATGGCCTTCATGTGTTTAAGTGTGTGAGCATGCCCAGTATGACCTTTCAGTATGTTGTTGACTGACATTACCTTCATTTCGCTAAGTGCGTGAGCATGCTCAGTATGGCCATCTGTATTGCATGTATGGATCAAGTCCAGGCAGTTTGTACTGCAGCGCTGACCTTTGTGTTGTACACCGACAGGTAGCATGCTGTGTCTGCAGGGTATCCATCGATCATTTGGCATTGACTGTTGCTACATTTCTGCATAGCGGGGGTGGGGGGGGGACACCTGACTATTTCTAAATTTCAACACAGGACTGGGGGAAGGGCACACCTGATTGTTACTATATGTCTATGTAAGATGGGGGGGCACACCTGACACTTATACACATTCGCTAGGACTGTACTGGTATGTCAGGTACTCCATTTCAGTCTGCAGTCTTACCTATCGTCCTGGCTAGAGGCATACCAGTGTACTACATTTCTTAGCTTTTAGTTACCTACATATTTGTTTCTGACTTCCTAGCCTTCACAACTGACATCCCACTGCCTGGCCTGCTGTAGTCTATCTGTGTAGACCTGGGGGGGAGTTTACCCATAGCCCTCATTCAGAAGCCATAGTACAGCATTTGTTTGTGTTTGACTACACCTGACCTGCTGGCTGTGACTGTTGTTGGGTATGGGACCCCCCCTCCTGACTGGCATGTGTGAGTCTTGTACCTTGTGGGTGTCCCAGTATTAAGGGTGGTGCTGCAGGGCTGCCTATGTCGGATGCACATAGTACACTCCATACACATGGTTAGACACAGGTGTGGTAATGTTTGGCATCCCTTTTACTGTATGTGAGAGTCAGAGAGAGATGTTATTCCCTGGGTCCCTCCCGTGTCAGTGTATGTGCTATAAATTGCCTCTTTGCCAAGGCCAGGGCATACTGGACATGCCTCCTTCTGCCTACTGGGGCAGGCTCAAGTTGTTCCTCCTCCGAGTCACTCTGTGCCTGTGCATCCCTTGGCAATGGTGGGGGGCTGTGTGACCCTGCCCCATGCTGTTCCTGCTGCAGCTGTTTCCACAGGATCATATCGTGTAGCATCGCACATACAAGGACAATTTGGGTACATGTAGTTGGTGAACACTGCAAGGCTCCACCGGATGTGTTCAGGCACTGGAACCGTGAGTTGAGCATCCTAAACACACGCTCTATAATGATTCTTGTTTGTGTGTGTGCCTCATCATGGAGTTCTTGTTCAGGTGTGTGTGCATTTCTGATGGGTGTCATCAGCTACGGCTCCAGTGCATATCCAGCATCCTCCACTAGGTGACCATGTGGGATTCCCCCATTGGCAAATCTCTGTTACAGCTGCAACAGATGCCAGATGTGGGAATCGTGATAGCTTCCAGGGCAGCCAGCACACACATTCAGTATTATGCCCTGGGCATCGCACACAATCTGGCAGTTGATGGAGGGGAAGCCCTTACGGTTGATGTAGACCCTACCCCACTCACTAGGTGATGCTTTGATGCATATGTGTGTGCAGTCTATTGCACCCACTACCTCAGGGTATTCTGCTATTTGGTGGAAGAGACGCATATTGCTGGCCAACGCCTCACGGGTGATGGAGATATATATATATATATATGCTCACTGACATGTGCTGACATGGCATCCAGGAACTGGTGGAGTACCCTGGATGCTGATGCCCATGAAATCCCCAACATATCCCCAGTTGGCCTTTGGAAGGTACCTGTAGCTAGTATTCTTAGGCCTACACATACCTTGGTGTCCACTGGGATGGGGTCCCCTCTGTTAGTTCTATGTGTGAAGCGTGGCCGGCACAGCTCAACAATTCGCTGTAGGAGGTCCCTGTCCATGCTATAGTGCTCCACTATCTCCAGCTCATGTAGCCCTTGGTAGGTTACCCTGGGTCTATACACTCTTCTCCGTCTCCTCATTGTGGGTTGGTCGGCAGCATTCACATCCTCACCACCCTCAGCCTCTTTCACAAGTTGTATGATAGCTATTGCAGCCCCTAACATTTTGCTGTTGTGAGTGTTAAAAGTTCCCCACTTGTTTACACAGTGGTGTAGAGTGTGGGAAAAAAAAAGAGGGGTAGGTGTTTGCATAGTTTATAGTAGTGTTCTGGGCTGGGCTGTTCTGCTGCCTGTGTAATTGTCTGGTTTTGATATGTTTCGCCTGGCAGCTAAGCTAGTACTCCTTGATTACCTTTCTACTGCTGTTTTCTCTTCCCATTGCCTTTCTGTTTAAGCCCGGGGGTGCGCTGAGCAAACAGAGTACTCAAATGTGCACACTGCTGCTATTTCCTGGTTTAACTTCTTTTTTCTTTCTGCAAAACCTGGTGCGTGGCACGCACACCCGCTTACACTTTGTAAAGAGTGCTAGGCAGGTTTAGACACACCCCCTAGCTTAGCTGAGTTAAGCTGGGAGCAAACTCGAGCCACAGGGCTCCAATCCACTTACAGTATGCCTGACACACCCACCCATGATGTCACCTACCTCATAGTCTTGCACTGTTGGGATCTGCCTCACATGCTGGGGAAAACTGGAATTCACTATACTTCCCCTCATTTGCATAGGATTGCCTGCTAATGCATAGTTATATGTGTCACACTGAGCCTCCCCCCTTAGCAACCACTATTTACTGGCCAGGTTGTCTTTTGCCTCCCATTGACTTGCATGGGAAAATACTGATTTGAGTTAGAATGCTTGTTTTAGGTTTATTTTCTTATCCCCCCCCCCCCCGATCCCATTTGCGTGCCACTGCCCTATTCTTAAACAGCCGAGATCGGTGAAAATAAAATAAAAGTTGGAGGTTTGACTTTTTGTATTGTTTGCAATGCCAATGGCCTTTACTTGGCCATTGGCATGCTTTCTCAATGATATGCACCCTTTATTTGGAGCTGTCATATCTCCGTTTTGGATTTTGCAGAAATGTACTCAGTTACTAACCGAGTACATTTATCCAGATTACGCTAGTCCTGCACGGCCTGATTCCTGCTTCCTGGATAGCAGATTTACCTCATTTGCATGGTTTTCACCTACAAATGGGGTAATTTGCATACAGGTGCTGGGAACATGCAGGACTAGTGCAAGAGCACTCGTGCATGTCAAACGAGCATGTACGTGGATCACTCAGCCGTCATATTGCCAACATTACCTCTTACACTGATCATGCACACCATGCAGGGCTTGTTGAATCCAGGGGAAAGTATCTTCTTTCCAGAAAAAGGAAACTTCAAGGATCTAAAATGCCTAAATTCAAGAATGTAGAATAAACAAAAAAGCTAGCAATCCTAAAAGTGCTCTATGATTAATTTTTTAATTCTAATTTAGCATAGTTGGACAATAAGCACCTGTAAGAAGCATTGCTTATTAATTTCAGAAATGATGCAAATGGTAACTGTGTCCATCTCAGAGATTCTGGAAACACTAACTTTTTAGATAAATATGATAGACCACCTGTTCTTTACCCAGAAGTTATTGCAGTGTGTAGGGTTCCCAAAAATGAGAACTAAGTCCAAGAAAGGAACATGACTTGAAATCAATATTACCTAAAGATGAGGAGGATAACAATAGGTCAGTAAAACCAAACTTAGTTGTTGTTGTGGTTTTTTCCAGTTAGGGATTGCCACAGTGGAACTCCAGTCCACTAATGATTGGCAGTTGAGTTTTATGGTGCCAAGGTGCCAGCCCAACACCCAACCTTCAATGAAGGCATGCCCATTCACACGTCTTTCGAACGCCACTAAACAGCGGGGAGGACATGCAGTCTCCACACAGAAGATGCTCCAGCCGAGAATCGAATGGGAGAACCTCTTGCTGTGAGGCGACAATGCTACTGCTGCACCACCGCAGCTTTAGTAAAACCAAACTTAGACTCCCATTAAATAGAGGAAAATTCTAACTCTTTTTTTTGCAGTGTTTTCTTCTCTAGTGCAATGAGGCTCTCTGCTTTTCTTAATTAGAATATAATTATGATAAATGCTCGCTGTAATGCATCTATAGCAGAATTCCATTTCTGACTAAAAAGTTAGTAATGTTTTAATTATATCAGATTTCATAGTTAAACCTATAAGCAGAAAACTAAGTGCTATGGATAAACTGAGGGTAACCATTTCTGAATTACTGGGCCTGAAATTAACTGATTGTCCAGATTTAATTAGTAAATTGAATAAGTGTGATTATTCACATATATGGATTCATTGTGGTGTAAATGATCTTCAATACATCTCATTAAAACATACGAAAAAATGTAAACATTACCAAATCCTCTAATAAAATAGAAGTAGGTTTTTAGCGAAATGTTTCCATAAATATGACTCAGTGAGTACTCGTTCAACGAAGTGCTCCTAATTAACACCTTACTAAGTATGTTCAACCTACTCAATTAAATTGAATATGTATGGTTTTTTTTGTTGTTTTTTTTTTATTTTTTTAAGAACTACACTATGATTATCAAATATTTGCCAATGATATTTTTTTTTATCTCAGTTATTATGGTACAGATTATGTTACTAATAAGATATAAGAAATTTGTTAAGGCTCTTTTGACTGTAAGTCAAATATAAAAGGGCTTGTAATCAGAAATAATAACCTTATTACAATTTTGTTTTGTAATGCACACAGTCTCTGAAATGAAGACCATGAATTAAATATTATAAAAGTTCAGAATCTTACACTGGGGGCTATTATTGTAGCATGGGTACAATGCATTTGAGTGTTTCAAGCATAATAAAAATAGGTTCATAGGCAAATAGTAGACTATCCATCTGCAGACTATTGCAAGCCCAGCCAATAACTAGAGATCGGAATCAAATTATGTACCTTGTATCTGGGAGGTAAATACCCTAACTATTATGGTGATAGAGTCCTATTACTGCTGCTGAAGACTATTGTAGCTGGCTCTGTGGAGGTGGTGCTGCTTTTCAGAGATGCAAGGAATTCTTCCATACCCATAATGGATGGTTTACTCAACAAGCCACCACCTGGTGCCCTTTCTTCCCTGTGTCATGGTTTGTGCTCCATGTGTGGTACCATGGATTATATCTGTGGCCTATTTCATACTCATGCTCCTGTCGACCTACTGCATTTACATTGGTGACTAGCTCAGCTCGGGCATGGCCACAGTAGGGCTGATAGGCTGCATGAACATCGAAGAGCTGTCCTATCATTCTTAGCATCAGAGCATTTGAAATTATAAGTGGACTTTGACTGAACAGCAGATATAGTACTTTGATTTTCAGAGTCTTGTTTTTTAGGCATTTCTCTGTTGATATTGAAAAGAGTGGAATTAAGAGCCTTGTTCCTGCATGGGCCTTACAAATTCTAACTCTGCTACTATTCTCCAAGGCCAAAGAGTATGATGCAGCTGTGCCTAACAGTTAGATATCTGTATCCATACTATTTAGGTAAATGTCAGGCATCTAAGTTTACTGACCACATATCCCCCACAAAACAATCACTTAAGTACAACTGACCAAGGACACATAACTGTTGTATTAGCACTTTTAATAATATTGCGGCTAATGACATGCATGCAAGACATACACTATTAACATTGTATTGAGCAGTACTCAGAATATGAAGTCAGGAATACATCTCTCATCCAGCTTAACTATCCCACAGGCTACTAGATGCTGCACCCATGCAATCTCCCCCTCAATACACTTTGCTCAATACATATTTAAAAGTACTGAAGACTGATACCTGCTGTATGCAGTAGGTTCCAGAGCAGAGGAAAAACTTCTGTAATACAAATGAATGGATTTGTAATAAGTAGCACCTACCTCATACAAGCAGGTATGTGAGGCTGAAGAAATTATTTCTAAAAATTACCCTTGGCAGGACTCTAACTCTGCAATGTTTTCTTCTGTAGGTCAATGAGGCTCTATGCTTCTTATAATGCTTATATTATGCAGATGCACTTGTATAGGCACAAGGATTATGCAAATTAGGGCTCAGCTAATTATTGTTTCTGAATTGCTCAATTTGTATAATAAGCACACCTGGTAAACATAGTGCAGAATGCAGTGCACATGCCTGTAAAAGTTAGGATGCACTGTTAGCCTATGCTTTGCTGGGGGTGGGGGGTTGAAGTGTCATTCTATATTTAAACATCTGGAGATGGGGTCACTGCAGAGCACGTTGGCTGAATAGCACCTTAAAATAACATTGTGAATCATAACGTTAAAATATCTGTATTTTCTGAGGTTATCATCAGTCACAAAAAAAGAGGTATTGGTCAATGCCTGTCCTTGTGGAGCAGATGGGACATATGAGAAATAATTTTACTTACTTTTCTGCATTCATTCTGTAAATGTGTAGCAATCATCTGCTATGTGCTTCATTGACATCTTCTATATCACTGCTTCTGTGACCCAGCTTGAAAATGAAGGGATTGGATGAATGTTAGTGACAAAGTTACTGGGTTCAAATCCTGCCATGGCTGTATATTTTTTTCTGCTTCCATTACATCAATATGGGTGCTTGGTTCATGTCCAACTTAGGGATGTTCGTGTATTCTTTTCATAGGTGGTCTATAAGAACTTGAGTTTTAAGTGCTCAAAATCCACTGTCTTGAAGCCAGTGAATCAAGTGCCTTGTAGCTCTGTTAGGCTGCTACCTATGTTTGAGGTTGAATATGAATTCAGGCAAGCAGCTGCTACAGTTTTCCCAAATATGTTATTTACATTTGAATGAGGCAAGTGCAGCAGCAGCAGCAGTGGTGGTGAGGGAGTTGGAGAGGGTGACAGTATGGATTAGGGGACTAACTGGAAAGGGATTTTTAGAGTTAGGAAGTGGGAAGGTGTTAGATTTAGTGAGCAGGAAGGAAGTTTTGGATTTAGGGATCAGGAAGGGAGTTTTAGGGTTAGATAGTGAAAGTGGGGTAGTAGGGTTAGGGTGCAGGAGAGAGAGTTTAGGTTTAGGGAGTGGCAAGGGACTTTTATTATTAGGGGTAGGGATATAGGAACTAAGTAGCTATGGGAGATCGAGTTAGTGGGAACTTGAATACTTTTCTATTGAGCATGTGGCAATGAGCAGTTGTATCACAAGCATATAGCACATAAATGCTTATAATAAACTTTTTTTTCATAACATTTGCACCATAACAGAGATAGAGTGATCAAACTCTACAGATATCACAACTGGTTTCAGTTAATATAGCATAGCTTTTTACTTTTCTGTACCACACCTACACTGTGTTTTTCACTTTTTTTTAATTTCAAGTACTTTAGCTTGCAATCTATGAATCTTTCTTACACCCTCTACTCCAGAATTTTCTAAAACCCTGAGTTTGTTAGCACTTCCATTTCAATTTTGTGTCCATTATATGCATGTCTCTGTGGCCTTACTATTCCCTCTACCCCCCAACCTTAGACATACTCCCCTTAACTTATTTCCAAAAAAATATTTTCTGCATTTATGTGTACTTGTTACAAAAATGCATCTCTACACAAGCACTCCAACCAGTGTGTGTGGTTTCACATTGACCAACCTAGAGGCCTGTCCTCATCAATGTTTTTTACAGCTGATCATACATTATTGTGGCCACAGATTGGGCCAAAATGATCCTCACATGCGTACCTGCTGCTGCCTTTATGAAAAGCAGCTCTTAGTGCACACTTGCATGGCTGCTTGCATTGTTAATGAGTTTTATAGAATGGTCAAACCATACATTAAACCCTAACTGAAAAATGAAAGTTCCCCAGCAGGGTGTTAATGTACAGGTAATACCCACTGAAAAAGGAGTCCAACACTTTACGGCAGCATATTAAGGTCTTATAGAGATTGGACTGTTAGGAACTAACAGTTGCCATTATTTTACACTCATTAAGCAGCACATTTACATTTTAGTGAACATAAAATTAAAAGAAATAGAAAAAAAATGAAAAGTGTGTGTGTTTATGTCTGTGTGTGCGTGAGTATAAGTGTATGTGGGCATAAAAATGAGAGTGAGATCGCTCGAGCAATTATTTTATGGTCACTAAGCAGCACTGAAACATTTTAAAAAATAAACAATGTGAATGTGTATGAGTGCATGCATGCTTGTGTGCATGAAAGCAGAAGTGTGTGTGTGTGTGTGTGTGTTTGTGCGTGTGTGTGTATGTGTGTGTGTATGTGTGTGTGTGTGTGTGTGTGTGTGTGTGTGTGTGTGTGTGTGTGTGTGTGTGTGTGAGTGAGACAGAGAAAGTGATAGAAAGAGAGAGAGAGACATATGTTGAGCGATCAAGCACTGGCTGCAGCTAAGAGGTATGCATACCTTTCAACCTTTTAGCTCAAAAAATCTCAATTAAGCTTAAAATAATGTGTGAGAGGGGACAAAGGCTCAAAATCAGGGACAGGTTTTAGATATTGCTCCTATAAACTTAGAATAAAAGGATTTGTTTTATCATGCATTTTTTTGAAGGAAGTAATCACTGGAACTCAAACATATGTCATTATTTAGTGACTTCAATCCATAATGATTTGCCTGCAAAGCAACAATTTTATGAGGAGGTAAAATTCTGGGCTTTCTTTGAAAATATAGGGAGTTGAGACTTGAGAGCTATGGAGGTTGTTGTTGTTGTTGTGTCTTTCGGCTTTTCCCGGTTAGGGGTCGCCACAGCGGAACTCCGGCCGCTAATGATTGGTAGTTGATTTTTACGTGCCAAGTTACCAGCCCTGATGCACAAACTTCAACAAAGGTACGCCCATTCACGCATGTCTTCACACAGAAGATGCTCTAGCTGAGAATCAAGCCGGACAGCGTCTTACTGTGAGGTGACAACGCTACCGCAGCACCAACACCGTGGGTATAAGAAACTTTTAATGGCTGCCATTATTAAGTGAGTGTTTTAAACTTACACTATCTCTGAATGTTTAGTGTGTGCGTGTGTGTGTGTGTGTGTGTGTGTGTGTGTGTGTGTGTGTGTGTGTGTGTGTGTGTGTGTGTGACTGAGAGAGAGTGTGTGCGTAGGCATTACAAATTTACCAAACTTATATTTTGGATGCAAAATATTTCCTGCAACGGCATTTACATGTACTACAGCAAGTTTGAAACAACAGTCACAGGAACAATTTTGTATTAAAAATATAAAACAAAATAATAAAATAATACAAAAACGTAAAACAAAACAATTTTATAGACAACCCTTTCTCCAAGTGCAATAATGCCTTTCATGGTGTGTATCTCTGTGTGAATAATGCCCTTCCAGGGGTGTTGAGGCCTCAGAACACCTCTGGGTGTACATTATTTACACAGTAATACACACCCTGTTAGGCATTATTGGTTGTCTCATACACAATAAAGACTGTTGACATAGCCATGATCTTGGACAGGACATGTCTGAATCCCTGGGAATATTAATCATCTTTCACTTTATAACTATAATTTATTTTAGTTTCAAATACAATCAGTTGCTTCGTGTGGGATTTTCTTGCTAGACTTGTAGGAATACTTTAAAATAAATCATGATTAATAGAAAGGCATGCAAATCAAGCAAAACAAATAACTGACTACAGATAATTATCATTTGACTTTTTTCTCTCGCTTTATTTCGCTGTCTACACTGGCTATTTGCAATCCTACTTAATCACCTTTTTTTGTTTAATTCCACCCCAATAAGACTTACCTTATCATTGTGCCAGGCAGCATTGAATTATTTCATAGTATTTGGTCATACTACTACTTCATTTAGGCTGATCCTCTCATCTATTACATTTTTCTTTTAAAATAATGCATCCATTTGTAACATCTGTTCTGTCCAGCTAGAATTTTCACATTATATCTTCATGTTCTAATACATCCATTTCTTGCAATTGTAGTAACCCCTTGAGCTTCTCCTGGATTCAGTAAACTCAATGTAGATGCCATGTACAGCCTAGAAGGAGTGTATTCATATAGACGGTGTCGTCGGTATTGCGTACTGCATATTCATGATTTGTATCATGCCTAAGTAAGGTTGCGTGGTGCGTACCAGTAGCATTGGCCGCAAACCTCCGCAGAACAGCACAGATAATGAATCCATGTAAGCCTTGATGGTCCGCCCACATCACACACCACCAGAAGAATATGCAGTGAGTCCAGCCATCCTGAATTACTTTTTGAAATCCACAAATCTTATCCCATCTAGTGTTGTTTTATGTTTATTTTTTTATCATCCTTTATGTTTGTGTCACTGCAGTGGTGCATCCTGATGCTTACCAGGTTTGCACAGGGTACCACCCAGGTAGCAGACATAACCCAGACATCTAAAAATGGAAAGAGGATGCTTTCACTAAATATGACTTCCAGTGCTGTGCGATGTGCAAACCCGGTAAGTGGAGCTGTGCTAATCTCATACATTGGAAAGCATAACACCTAGTAAAACAATGCTGACTATTTCACTACCCTGGTGGTGATGTGCATTAGATTTTGGACTAAAGTACAGATGGTCCTGGGTTCTAATCCAGGGACTGCATACATTTTCAATATGACTGTTTGAAATTGCAACATATCCAAATAACCAGGTAATAGAAGGGAATGACCATGGATGTCTCTTGGTGATAGTGTTTTTCATTTTTAGTTATTTATTTATTTTTTGAAAAAGGTGCACTGTGCTTAGCATCACGCAACTATGAGGTTGCTTTTATACATATGTATACACTCTGTGGTTTGGGCAATAATAAGTGGCACACACCATTTTTAAATCTATTAAACTGTACACAGTGCACACTCTCACTAAGCACAAATGGCAGGAAGCCATAACATTTAAAGGGGAAATATGGTAATTGCACTTTATACATTGAGGTTTGACTTCTGCAGCAATGGCTGGAGCAGGTGAAGGCATCTGTTTTAGGGCACAGTGCTGGGGTGTCCAGGAGTTCATGTTTTTTACTGGGATCCTGGTTAAGGATCATGGCTCACATCTGTTGCAGGAGGACTATACTGGTACCCAATACAAAGCGGAAGCCTGGGGTAGTTTGGTAAGGGCACTTACCAGTGCGACTGGTATCCCCACACTGGTGAACAGTGTTGTCACCACTATGACGACCTCTATAGGAGAAAGAGGGGTACCCTTGATCAGTGGATCAGGGATTGGCAGGTGGGGAACACCCCAGCCATGTGTAAATTTGACATTCGTGTATTAACTAAACATACTCGTGTTGGCTATGGTAAACCCTGGTATTCATAATTGCTTTTACTTTTCCCTTTTTCCACAGCTGCAGAATAGAGGGCCTTGAATTTGAGGTGCCACAGTAGGCAACTGGAAAGAATAAGACAAGTATGTAGTAAGTAAGAACAATTATATAAAGCACTCTTATTGCAGCCTTAACAGTTATGGATGGATTAGTAGCTATATTATGCTTTGCTATGATTCTGGAAATGCATATATGTACAGTACCTTTCAATATTACCAATATCTGCTGAAAATTCAGATTTAAGAATCAGTGCTTTGCCCTGGCCATTGTAGGGTCTGGCAAGTACGTTATGAATATGTCAATAAATGACTGTTGATAAGTTATGTTAACACAAATCCTATGCAACTATCCATGTGTGTAATAGGAACATTTATAATATGTTCATAATTCATGTTCCTTGTACATCCAAATATGTAATGGTATGTCCAGATATCCTGCTCTGAAAGGTGTAGAGATCTGGTCTGAAACACAAAGCAACTGTTGTACATTCCCAGGTAACAGTGCCCATGAGTCTACAAAAGTGTAAATCAAAAGACAGTTTGCATTATGTTGTATTCAAAATCAAAAGTGCAGTACTATAGTGGACACCCCTTGTGGCTTGTAATACCACACTCCCCAAATATAACAATTATCAGATTACACTACTGTGTTAGCTTTATATCAATACAGATATTGTACTGTTATGTAATGATCATTATAGCATTTCAAATGCAGACTACCAGACCTGGCCTGCTGTCACATGTAAGCACTGTACATGTAGTCAAAGCAATATAGGGATTTAGTAGCAGTGGTAATTGTTTACAGTAGACTGCATCAGAAGACAATAAAGTTATTTTTGGAATATTGTTGTATAATGTGTGAAACTGCTAATATTCTCCTTTTTTCTCTCACCCCACCCCATATCTTCTTTTTAATTATGTATTATTTATTTTTATGATTTATGTCTTGTTATTATCATTTTATTTCTTTATTCATATAGCTTATTATAACACTTTTATTTCTTATGTTTAGTTTATCATGTACACGTTTACCTTCTGTTTATGTTAAATTTCATTATGTATCATTCTGTTTGCATTAATATTATTTAACCATTGTAATAATGTTTTGTTATGTTTCTTTCTTTCTGCAAAATTTTGATTTATTTTGTTTAATGTTATTTTCATTTTTTTTTATGTCAATACTACCAGGAAAAGCCAGAAGAAGAAGAAGACTACAGCATTGCAGTGTAGGCTGGTTCCTGGTGATTGGTCTATACCTGCTCCACAAGCTGTAGCACCAAGGTCCAGCACTTCTGGGCTGCCATCTGGTGGCTCTCCCCTGCTGCCCCCTGCCTTCCCTTGACCCTCATGTACGTCTGCCCTATGGGCCAGGCATGTGTTCCCCCATAGGGGCAGAGGCAGAGAAGGTGCTTACATCACCCATGCAGAGTTGCCAGATGTGGTGTGTAGGATTTTGCACCAGACTGTGGGCACATGCTGAAGCTGGATGGAGAACATCCTGTCCATCCTTGTAGGCAGACAGGCCACAGGCCAAGAATTTGGCCACAAGAACCAGCAATGCAGTGATGAAACAGTGCTGCCAGTCCAATGGGTGAGGAGTTGAGTCACACTGTTACTGTGTTGATGTCCATGGGACCTCGATTTCTCCAGCACCAGGCCAACAAAGGTGTTCACCTCCCTCTTGTGTCTTTCACTGATGCTGTACTTGTCTTGAATGTCTTGTCTGTCTGTAAATGCTTCCTCACCTTCCCAACTTGCCTTCCCCAGACTTGCCTATATTCCTCCCCAACATTCCACTCTCTCCTTTAAGAAAAAAGGGCACCTGTCCTGAAAAAAATATATCTTGTCTCATGCATAGCTCTGCATGTCACACATGTGTCTATCTGACACACCTAATTTGGTACAATTGGCTTTTTAACACAATTATGATATTGTCACCCCTCTCTCTGGATGTGACAGTCCAAATGCATCTTAAAATGTGTACATATGCCCAGTGTCTACTGTTGAAGACATGTATAGCTATGGTTCTTTCCTAAACCCTTTCCGCATATTTCTACCTTCTTGTCACTTTGATTTTCCCCTGATTGTTCTTCATTTCACCACTGTCCTATCATCCCCATTTTCTTTTCTTTAAGGAATCATTGCACAATGGTGAGCAAAGCACACCATTGCTGAGCAACTTTCAGCAGCAGTAGGATTAACGGGATATATATAAATCTATAGTATGCACTTTTAAAAGTTATGCTGCTACCCTATTTCAAACTCAGTACCGTTGGTCCTTCTCAGTGATGCATTAACCCATTAAGCCACGGAGTCATATACATAACAATTACCATATTTTTCCAATTAAGCAAGTTTGCACAATGCTGAGCAATGTGCAATATCTCTTAGCAATGTAAGAATGCATTAATATGCAGTTTCCATAACTTGCACCTGTAAATTGCATATGTGGAAATGTGTAGGGGTCCTGGTTCTAATTCAGGACGTGCATGCATCAATTATATTATCAAGACAAATTTGAACTCAAGGTGGAACTACACTTTATTTTTTTTTTGTATATTTTCACACATTTCATACAGGTGTGCATAAGTTATCAGCATGCAAACCAGTGTATGTGTTTTAAAGTGTGTGCATGATGCTAGGCGACACACACCATTTCAGATGTATCTGAATTTAATATCATTGCTACTGGGAGGAAACACATGCTGTTTCACATGTAATGCTTTGTGGCCTGTTACAAAGTAACTATCTGAATGGTCATCCTGCATTCTCTGTCACATCTTTCCTATTTAACATGTCTTATGCAGTGTCTGATAGCTGGTGCACACCGTGCATGGACATGAACAACTGATAGTACAAAACATGGCAGCCATTACCATATGCTGCAATGCAAAGTAAATTATCACCATTTTAATGCACAGGGCCATACAGTAAGTTGAGTATCAGCTAATGTAAAGCATAATCAACAAAAACAGTTAATCGGTATGTGGCCACACTTATACAAACACATGTGGCTTTATTAAGTGTCATGCCGGGTGTGGTCCTGGTTTAGATCAACAGAAAAAGACCTCACCTCACATTTACAGTCCCAATGGTACCAGTTTCAAAATTAGCATCATGGAATTCTTTGATTTTTTTTTCCTTGCATATGTGTTGAGAGTTTGAAACAATGTTTAACAGCAACATATTTTTCTCATCTAATCATTTATGTGCAATGCACACTATCGAGTGGAAAATCCATACAAAATAAATGAGTAAGCTCCTCTATGCCTTTGCCAGTACTTGGCTATGCTGCACTTTGTGCACCAGCTCACAATAACTTTGTAAAGAAAAGAAATGGGAAAGATAGGAAAGTAGTGAAATGGGGAGCAAGCAGGGGAAAAACAAAGTAACAGGAAGGCAGGAATTTGCAGGATAGATGTAGGGAAGAACCATAGCTATCCGTTTCTTCAACAGTAACAGTTGGGCACATGCACACATTTTAAGATGTATTTAGACTATCATCTCAGAGAGAGGGATGACAACAATATTCTTGCATTGTGAAGCTAGTTGGACCACAATAGGTGTATCAAGTAGACAGATGTGCAAAATGGAGAGCTATGTATGGGAAGATATTTTTTGTGGACAGCTGACCTTATTTTTAAAGGGGAGAGTGGAAAGTTAGGAGGAGAACATAGGCAAGTCTAGGGAAAGACAAATTGGGAAGGTGAGAAAGCATTTGCAGACAGACAATACATACACGAGGTTGTGAACTCCTTGGCTAGGCTGGGGTGGGGGAATTGCAAGCCTATTTATGTCATGTCTGTTGACAGCATCTATATTACTCCATCAAAAGCTTAGGTTGTCGAATGTGTAAACATAGATGCCTAAGCATCGAAACCTAAAAATCGCAAACAGCAATTCTATCCTGAGGAAAGAATTCATTAGGCCTTCGTGAAATAAAATAAACTTCTGAACCCAAACATACTGGGGGGCTTTGCTCCCACCCCCCCCCACGATGTAGGGGGCTGCCCCCCACCCCCTTAACTTAATACACCAACTCCGAGATCGCTCTACATTGGGGTAAGGGCAAATCCCCGATAACGGCCAAGCAAATTCTTTCCCGAGGAAATAATTTGCGTATGTGGCTGTTTGAGATTTTAAAGTTTCAATGCTTAGGTGTTGATAATTAGGCATTCAACAACCTCAGCTGTCTAAAATCTAATAGCAACCCTGTTGACAGTGAGAATCAAGTCCTCACCCAATGGAATATCATCACTGTCACCTCACTGTGCCAGTGGCTACTGTGTCTGACATCTGCATCTCCTTGTGTTATTCATTATGGCCTTGGAGAGCAGTGCCTCCACTTCACGTAGTCATGCACCAGTTATGTGGTGCACAGTCCCACACACCAAACCAGGCAGTTCAGCTTTGGTGACCAGATCATCGCCCCCTGCCTCTGCCCCCAGAAAGAACCACAGGCCTATTGTCTGGGGCAGAACTTTTGGAGAGTGCAGGTAGTGCAGGGGCTGTGGTGGAGGTGGTGCTGGGCTGCAGCCCAGATGTGGTGGACCTTGGTGCTGTACCAGTGGAGGGTGTGAAGGCTTTCCAAGGGGAACTGTCCTACCCTGCCATGCTGTAGTAATATGAAATGATATAAAAATCAAATAATTAAATACACATAACATAGAATATTGTACAAAGTTACATTAAAAAGTTATAATGGTAAATATGACAACAAACATAATATAATACAGATATAATAAAACAAAATGATAAAAAAATGAGAGATGGGGTGGGCGTGAGAGAAAAAAGAGAACATTAATAACTGCACGAATAATATACAAAGCTTTCTACAAGTAATGTACTATATTATGTAACATTTCACATATAACAAAACCAAATGCTAATCATTTCCTTTATTACATCGAATAGTACCCTATTGCTAACACAGATACACTATACTACAGATCAGATAGCACCCAGCAATCATTCATGCTTGCATATCTTGAACATATGCATTGTTGCATGTATTTACGTTTGACAGCAAGCCATCTGGTGCACAGGTAGGAAGGTCTGCACCTCCATGCTGACATGAATAGATAACAGTACTCAGTGTTACTATAGACAACCAAAAACATAATTGCAAAGAGCTGCCCTTACATTTGTGGAGTGTGTTATCTGAAACACAAGCAGTGACCAAGTAATAGTGCTGTACTTTCTAAGTGGAATACACAAGAATGGCAGCACATTCTCCTTTATACTGTTATAAGTACATGTTCACTATTATAATGGTAACAATTAGCAGCATGCTCTTAGTGTCCCTGGTGTATATCTCATAATTTACATTGTGATATCTATGTCAACTGAAACATGTCCTGTGTAGTTTGGAAGTGTATTTTAACAAATGACAACCCCTATCTACTCTGTAATACCAGACTGTTTTCACAAATGTACTAATGCGGGCCCACTATTGCATTACAATGGACAAATGCAGACTCACTGTGATACATGTGTTCAGCACAATAAGCTGCAGTTACTTCTAATGGTAAAATCCCAGCATTTTTGAAGTATTTATTTATTTATTTTATTTGCCGTTTGTTAACTGGGTTGGTCTGACTGAGCAGGTGCCCTTTTTCAGCAGAGACCCGAGGAGAAAAGCTCCATTTCAGCAAAGAATTTTTACAAAGAATGTATGCATATAATCGAAACAGCCTTTGAACATAACAATTAAGAAAAGTACCATAATGGCATAGAATTTTTTACAACTGAGAAACTATTTACATATATAATCAAAATAGCATTTAAACATACAATCAGGAGGAGGTAAATACTGAAAGAATAGATTACCCCCAGGATTCACGAAGCTGAAAATTCCATGCAAAAACAGTGTAGGATCTCCTGCATGGAAAATGGCTGCCGAACAATGCAGGAGTGTGCCATTTTCACATGCACAAGTGGCCCTATACTGTTCCAACATGGAAAACCAGCAAACATGCAAATCACCTCATTTTCTGGTGAAAGCCATGCAAATTAGGTGATTTAGTGATTCAACAAGCTGCCAGGTCTCCATGCTAGAACAGTGTCAGTGCAGAAATGTATTCGGAAAATAACTGAGTACATTTCTGCAACTTACAAAATGGAGGCATTACAACTCATGAAAAAGCATATATTATGTACATTAGACATGCCAATGGCCAAATATAAGGCCATTGGCATTAAAAAACGATTAATTACTATGAAAATTAAACTTTTTGTTTTTTGGCTGATTTCAGCCATTTAAGCATAGGGCAGCAGCTTGCAAATGGGATCATGCCGAAAATAAAAAAAATGAGAAAACTCAATTTTAAGTTAAATCAGCATTTTGCGATTATAGTCACTGGCATGCAGAATGTAAACAATACCAGGGAGCACTGGTTGTCAAGGGGAAAGGTTCTGTTTTAGTGCAGTAACTAATGACCTATACACTGGGGTATGCAAATGACGGGAGTTATACTAAATCACATATTTCTTCAAAGTGTCAGCTTGTACCTAACTGTGTAGGTGCATAGTGCAGCAATACAACAGTGTAAGTCTAAGAGCTGGAAGACTTCATAAGGGGATGTGTTATGTTTGCTGTATGATCATTGGAGCTTTGTGGCCTGTGTTTGCCCTTAGCTAAGCGCAGCTAAGGAAGGGGGGGGGGGTGTCAGATGTGCCTGAACACTGTGTGTATAGCCTAAACAGGTGTGCATAATGCACACCGGGTTTTAAACATAAACAAAAAAAAAAAAAAAAGAGGAAATGGCAGCACTGTTTACATTTCAGCACTGGGAATGCGTGGCAAGCCTCGGGGCTTAAATAGGGAGGAAGTGGGAAGGGGAAACAGCAGTAGGAAGGTAATCAAAGAGAACTAGCATAGCTGGCAGATGGAATGTATCAGAATCAGCCAATTACACATGCAGCAGCCCAGCACACTACTATAAACTATGCAAACACCTTTCAGACTGGTTTTTCCCACAAACTCAACACAACTAATGTACGCAGTCGAAGGATTTTTAACTGGCAAAACTAACTAAAAATTTTAGAGGCTACTGCTGCTTTACTCCATCAATAAGTGCTAGAAACTGAGGGTGGTGAGGAGGAGAATGCTGACAACCAACCCACAGTGAGGAGGAGGAGAAGAGTGTACAGACCCAGGATAACCTACCAGGGTCTACATGAGCCAGAGATAGTGGAGTGCTATAGGGTGGACAGGGACATTCTACAGCAAATCATCCAGCTGTGTTGTCCCCACCTAATACTTTACAACAGCTGCTTATGTCACTCACATTAGAGGTATGTTTGGATAGAGTTTTGCCTATAAGTACAGTGGTGCATGTGATAAATGTGTAGCAATAACTACATAGGTAGGGGTTTTAATCTCATTCCTGGCAAGTTTGTGTGTCTATATGTATAGCTCTATACATGTGTTCGTAGCTTAAAGATTTTGACCCCATTTACACCCAGTACACTTCTCAGTGCCCTACATTAGCAGTCCTGCAGATACCATCCCAGTGTATACCAAGGTATGTGTGGGCTTAAGAATACTAGCCACAGGTACCTTCCAAAGACAAACTGAGAATAATCGGGTGGTCTCACAGGCATCAACATCCAGGGTACTCAACCAGTTCCTGGATGCCATGACACCACATGCCAATGAGCACATATATTTCCCCAATACCCGTGAGGTGTTGACCAGAAGTGTACGTCTCTTCCACCATCTAGCAGAATACCCTGTGGTAGGTGGTGCATGCACATCTGCATCAAAGCACCACCCAGTGAGCGAGGTAGGGTCTACATAAACTGCAAGAACTTCATCTACATCAACTGCAAGGTCATGTGTGATGCCCAAGGCATTATCATGAACGTGTGTGCCGGCAGCCCTGGAAGCTATCCCGACTCCCACATCTGGCATTCCTCACAGTTGTATCAGGGGTTTACCAGGGGGACATCCCATATGGCCATCTAGTGGAGGATGCTGGTTATGCACTGGAGCTGTGCCTGATGACTCCCATCAGAAATGCACACACACCTGAACAAGAATGCCATAATGAGGCACATGCACAAAGTAGGACCATAATTGAGCTTGTGTTTGGGATGCTCCAGCCACAGTTCCGCTGCCTTGACATATCTGGTGGAGCCTTGCAGTACTCTCCAGCTACATGTACACAAATGGTCATAGTATGTGCCATGCTACACAACTTAATCCTGCGGAAACAGCTGCAGCAGGAACAGCATGGGACAGGGCCACACAGCCCCACACCATTGCCAAGGCCAGCACAGGCACAGATGGACTTGGAGGAGGAACTTCCTGAGTGTGCCCCTGTAGGCAGATGGAGACATGCCCTGTCCATGGGAAAGAGACAACGCATAGCACACACACTGAAACTGTAGGGACTCAAGGACTGATACCTCTCTCCGACTCGCACATACAGTAAAATGGGTGTTAAACATGACACTACCTGTGCTTTACCATGTATAGGGAGTGTACTATGTGCATCTGACAAAGTCAGCCCTCCAACACCATCCTCAGTCTTGACCCAGCAGCAAGGTAAGTCACCCTTCCTATCAATTACTGAATGAAGTAGTATGTTCTGAGTGTTGTATGTATGGTATGGATGCAAGTATGCAAGGGAATTGGGTGACTGATGGCATAGCAGCAGACAGCTGACAGCTATATGGGAGAGTGGGAAATCCATAACAAATACTGGTGTCAACATACTAGGCAGTGGTACACAAGGTGAAAACTCCCACAGCAGTACATGTGATGGCCCAAATAGCTGTGGGTGTCAATAGGTCACACACATGGATGTCAATGAGGGTCACATACCCACCACCAGCCTCACCCAGCAAGACAGGTTTTGATGACCATAAAGAAAGGCCGGGCTAAGGCCCCTAAACGATGGCAATGGTGAACAGCACCCCTCCAGACCTACACAGACATACTACAACAGGTCTGGCAGTTGCATTTTAGTTCTGAGGGGTAAGAAGTCTGAAACTGAAATTTATGCCATTAAAATCTAATGTGTATTCTACTGATATGCCTTCTTTCTGCATGATAGTTCACAGTACAATATGAAATGGAAGCCAACAGAGTAACTGAAATACCAGTTCAGTCATTGCAAATAGTCTTCAGGTGTGCAACCCCCCCCCCCCCATCCACACAACCCCATGTAGAAATGCAGTAACATGTAAGTTTGTGGAGTAATATCACTGGAGCACAGATTGCCAGAGCTGTCCCAATCTAGATGATAGATTGTTGCATGTGTACAATATGCAGGGGTCAGTGTTGTCCCTCTAGTATGAAATACTGGTAGATGGCCAATCACTGGCAGACCACAAAAGGCACAGTTATAAAGTAATAACGGGCTTCCCATGTCCACACACAAGGCAGCATAAGGGGAATGTCCCAGGTATATCTGTGAGTCAGGTGCCAGTAGCTTCCATATTATACATGCACCTAGCTCACCCCACCATCAGTCACAGGTTTATCACAGATCATATCCTTGCTGTAGGGAATGAGTACAGCATGAACCCATCTCTGTATGGAAATACATACATGATGCTGTATTCTGAATAGGTATCCCATGCAGGTGTGTCCCTAGCTGTAAGCAGCAACCTGCCCACATCCAGACTCATGGATCAGTATGAACAGGAAATATTTACAGGAATACCTCAACCACTTACCGCTGTCACCCCAAGGTAATCCACTGGCTTGCAGCCTGGGAATGTATGAGTGACAGAATGCACTGGCCTGCTCCAGATGGTCTGCAGCACTCTCAAATGGCCTATCCTCTGGCAAAGGCCCATGCTTCACCCAAAGTCCCAATTTACAGAATGTCAGGGGGTCTTAACTAACAACCTAACACAGTAAACAGAAAACAAATGGAAGGCCATGCTGACAAATGCCAGTAGCATGCTTCCCCATGTCCTACTGCAAGAACTGTAGACCAGGACATAAATACTACTGGGATAAAGGCTCAACTATAGGGATACATCTGAGATATTGCCTTCATAATGTTAGGAAGAGGAGAGAAAAACAGAAGGGGGGATGTAGAAACATGGATGTCATGACATGTGTGAAGTCTGAAACTCTAATGTCTGCCCATACTACTCCCTGACTGCAAACACCTGAATGAATAGCCACAATACTGCTTGTAAACCACAATGTGAAGGTAAACTGACCAGATATATGAGTCCTGCCTCTGGAAAACCTGGGTGTATCTGTACAGCCGAGAGGTATGGCCCAAGCAGGATATGGCCATTCCATTACGTTGAGAAAAGCACAAGAAGAGGATCCCCAGCCAGCATACTACCACGGTGCTAGACTATGTACACAGAACCAGCAGTCTATTGTTTGCAGCTACCCCTCCACAATAGCAGGAGTGTGCCAGAATGTGTAGTCTATGTCTCAGAATATTGGTCTCAGCTTCATTCATCTTGTATTTCCCTGGTAAATAACTGTGAGCAAAGAATGATATCTGTCAGTAGTTGATGACATGATACATCACAGTGTAAAACAGTACATATGTCAGAAAAATCTATGCTACAACCAAATATGTTACACAAGCAGCACGGATAGCAAGAGTTGCAGTATCCCCATATGTTATGCCCACTGTGTCTCCATACTGGCAACCTATCTACAGATATCCTACAGAAACAGGCTGTTAGGTGTAGCTGTAGCACACAAATCCCTGAACTGGAGTCCAACTCTCCCTGGAATGGATGCACACACTCATTATAGAAGGTCATACTGGGCATGCTCCTACACGTAGAAAAGTGAAGCCCATGTCTGACATCACAGTGGACTATAGATACCTGTTATCTGCAGATGTCTGTGCGCAGACACCAACTTGTACACCATTTATACTTCATACACGCACATTGGATAGGAATGCTCACACATATCTAAGGTCAACGTAATATGATATGCCAAACATACACACACAGAGACGTGAGGAAGAGAGAGACAGTGATAGAGAGAATCCCATTATGAGGCCTTTCCCACCCAGTACACATCCCATTAGCCTATATCACATGATGTGTTGATGTCATTCACTGTAGAAATTCCTTTTGTTAGCCTTCAGTCCTATAGTCTCAGTGGTGCTTGTGATAACTGTGTAACATTATTGTACAAATATGTATTCATGTAGCATTTGCAATCTCAGTCCTATCAAATGTAAGTTGTGTGTGAATGGTGTTTCTAGATGAATGAGTTTGAGGGCATTCAAACTCATTACACTTCACATTGCTCTACTTTAGCATGGCTGCTAATGTCAGTCACCCTGAAATAACCCGTTGGGCAAGTTGCAGCCCTATGAGCTCCATGGTGCTTGTGATAAGGTTGTAGTACTATAGTGTAGCAAACTAGGTAGGCATGACTTCTAATGCTGGTATTGGCAATTGTGGAACTGTGTGTGTTTATGTGAGAGAGTGAGTGTGTCTTTGTAGAGACATGATTTTGAGGCCAGTCACACTCACTACACTTCCCTTATCCCTCATTTAGCACTGCTGCTGATGTCACCCACCTTCAAAGATACCTTTGGACAGCTCCCTAACGCATAAGCTCCAAGGTGCTTTATCACAGATCTAATCCTTGCTGTAGGGAATGAGTACAGCATGAACCCATCTCTGTATGGAAATACATACATGATGCTGTATTCTGAATAGGTATCCCATGCAGGTGTGTCCCTAGCTGTAAGCAGCAACCTGCCCACATCCAGACTCATGGATCAGTATGAACAGGAAATATTTACAGGAATACCTCAACCACTTACCGCTGTCACCCCAAGGTAATCCACTGGCTTGCAGCCTGGGAATGTATGAGTGACAGAATGCACTGGCCTGCTCCAGATGGCCTGCAGCACTCTCAAATGGCCTATCCTCTGGCAAAGGCCCATGCTTCACCCAAAGTCCCAATTTACAGAATGTCAGGGGGTCTTAACTAACAACCTAACACAGTAAACAGAAAACAAATGGAAGGCCATACTGACAAATGCCAGTAGCATGCTTCCCCATGTCCTACTGCAAGAACTGTAGACCAGGACATAAATACTACTGGGATAAAGGCTCAACTATAGGGATACATCTGAGATATTGCCTTCATAATGTTAGGAAGAGGAGAGAAAAACAGAAGGGGGGATGTAGAAACATGGATGTCATGACATGTGTGAAGTCTGAAACTCTAATGTCTGCCCATACTACTCCCTGACTGCAAACACCTGAATGAATAGCCACAATACTGCTTGTAAACCACAATGTGAAGGTAAACTGACCAGATATATGAGTCCTGCCTCTGGAAAACCTGGGTGTATCTGTACAGCCGAGAGGTATGGCCCAAGCAGGATATGGCCATTCCATTACATTGAGAAAAGCACAAGAAGAGGATCCCCAGCCAGCATACTACCACGGTGCTAGACTATGTACACAGAACCAGCAGTCTATTGTTTGCAGCTACCCCTCCACAATAGCAGGAGTGTGCCAGAATGTGTAGTCTATGTCTCAGAATATTGGTCTCAGCTTCATTCATCTTGTATTTCCCTGGTAAATAACTGTGAGCAAAGAATGATATCTGTCAGTAGTTGATGACATGATACATCACAGTGTAAAACAGTACATATGTCAGAAAAATCTATGCTACAACCAAATATGTTACACAAGCAGCACGGATAGCAAGAGTTGCAGTATCCCCCATATGTTATGCCCACTGTGTCTCCATACTGGCAACCTATCTACAGATATCCTACAGAAACAGGCTGTTAGGTGTAGCTGTAGCACACAAATCCCTGAACTGGAGTCCAACTCTCCCTGGAATGGATGCACACACTCATTATAGAAGGTCATACTGGGCATGCTCCTACACGTAGAAAAGTGAAGCCCATGTCTGACATTACAGTGGACTATAGATACCTGTTATCTGCAGATGTCTGTGCGCAGACACCAACTTGTACACCATTTATACTTCATACACGCACATTGGATAGGAATGCTCACACATATCTAAGGTCAACGTAATATGATATGCCAAACATACACACACAGAGACATGAGGAAGAGAGAGACAGTGATAGAGAGAATCCCATTATGAGGCCTTTCCCACCCAGTACACATCCCATTAGCCTATATCACATGATGTGTTGATGTCATTCACTGTAGAAATTCCTTTTGTTAGCCTTCAGTCCTATAGTCTCAGTGGTGCTTGTGATAACTGTGTAACATTATTGTACAAATATGTATTCATGTAGCATTTGCAATCTCAGTCCTATCAAATGTAAGTTGTGTGTGAATGGTGTTTCTAGATGAATGAGTTTGAGGGCATTCAAACTCATTACACTTCCCATTGCTCTACTTTAGCATGGCTGCTAATGTCAGTCACCCTGAAATAACCCTTTGGGCAAGTTGCAGCCCTATGAGCTCCATGGTGCTTGTGATAAGGTTGTAGTACTATAGTGTAGCAAACTAGGTAGGCATGACTTCTAATGCTGGTATTGGCAATTGTGGAACTGTGTGTGTTTATGTGAGAGAGTGAGTGTGTCTTTGTAGAGACATGATTTTGAGGCCAGTCACACTCACTACACTTCCCTTATCCCTCATTTAGCACTGCTGCTGATGTCACTCACCTTCAAAGATACCTTTGGACAGCTCCCTAACGCATAAGCTCCATGGTGCTTGTGATAACTGCATAATGCAATAGTGTAACAAGCAAGTTAGGTGGAAGTTCTAATCCCAGTCCTGGCAACTGTGAGAATTTGTGTGCTTGTGTGTTGGTCCTGGCAACTGTGAGAATGTGAGTGTGAGTGTGTGTATTTTTGTAGAGACATGATTTTGAGGCCATTCACACTCATTACACTTCCCTTACCCCTCCTTTGGCACTGCTGCTGATGCCACTCATCTTCGAAGATACACTTGGACAACTCACCAGCATGTAATCTCCGTGGTGCTTGTAGTAACTGTGTAGTACTGTAGTGTAACAAACTAGGTAGGTAGGAGTTCTAATCCCGGTCCTGGCAAGTGTGAAAATGTATGTGTTTGTGTAAGACAGTGCTTGTGGCTTTGTAGAGACATGATTTTGAGGCCATTCACACTCACTACACTTCCCTTACCCCTCCTTTAGCACTGCTGCTGATGTCACTCACCTTCAAAGATACCTGTGGACAGCTCTCTAACATATAAGCTCTGTGGTGCTTGCGATAAATGTGTAATACTGTAGTGCAAAACACTGCTTAGGTCAGAGGTCTAATCTCAGTGCTGGCATATGTAAATGTGTGTCTGAGTGTGTGTGTATATCTGTAGGTTGAAGTATTTTTTGTGTCCATACACAGCCAGTACATTTCAAAGTGTAATACTTTACAACAGCTGCTTATGTCACTCACTTTAGAGGTATGTTTGGATAGAGTTTTGTCTATAAGTGCAGTGGTGCATGTGATAAATGTGTAGCAATAACTACATAGGTAGGGGTTTGAATCTCATTCCTGGCAAGTTTGCGTGTCTATATGTCTATCTCTATACATGTGTTCGTAGCTTAAAGATTTTGACCCCATTTACACCCAGTACACTTCTCAGTGCCCTACATTAGCAGTCCTGAAGATATCATTCACCTTAGAAGTACCTGTTGGCAACCCGAAAACATGTAAGGTCAGTGGTGCATGTGGTAAATGTGTAACATGAAGGTCTGAAAACATAGTTAGCTAGAGGTTCGAACTTCACTTCTCACAAATCTAAATGTGTGCGTAGGGTAAAGTATTTTATGAAACCTCTCACACACTACATCACCCAATGCCAGTATTTACAAGGGTTGGTGATATTCCTCACCTCAGCAGTACCTTGGGACAATGTCAACTCTATAAGCTCGGTGGTGGGTGCGATAAATGTGTAACATTCAAGAAAAATCTTGAAGAGTGGATGGGAAATAGGAAATACACCCCGGGGATCACTTCTGTGTCTCTGCTCGACAGTGGTACAGGAAAATAACTTTCTTGGGTGGTGTAAGCTAGGGAACCTTGTTGATTAGGCTTACATAGGCCCTTGGGCTGATAGCCTAGTACCTACCTATGAACCTATGAACCTATGGACACTGCAGTAGCGAAACATAGATAGGTAAGGGTTTGAAACACAGTACAGGCAAGTGTGTGTGTCTCTGTCTGTCATTAGTATTTTGTGTGGGTGTTGGTGTGATTGTGTAATAACAGGCTCCATTGGGGGTTGGCTTTGCTAAATGATTATATTGATGACCTAGTTTATATCCCAATGTCCACATTACGAGGCCAACAGTTGTCAAACACTGTAGAGGTTAGTGTAGACAATCCACAGCCCAAAATGTGTAGTGCCATGTGCAATGACTATGTGACAGTATGGAATAGTTAACAATATAGGCAACCCTTATAATACTCTCCACCCAGGAATCATACACAAACACACTTGGCTAGCCAGCAACCACTACATCAGTAGTTCTCCTGCAAACTGCCTCACAGATAGTACCCATGGTGTGATTGCAGTGGACTCCATGTCATACTGATGACCAGACATGACTGGTGTCACACAGGGTATGGACCCATGTCCTCTCATGTTTGGGATCTACCCTTCTGAGGTGCAGGAGAAGACAAAGGCTCCCTGGCTGAAAACGTTTGCATACAAGAGTAAGGTGGGTGGTAGCATTCCCAATCCATGTGATGGTGACATCATGCACAAAGATCACATGACACCTATGACTGTTGTCAGAATCCTGGACATTATCTCAATGCCAAGAGATGTGCCGCCATTACCTTGGGGAACACTATAGCTCACATAAAGTAATACATTAGTGGTAGTCCACTGAACAGTGACATTGTTATATCAGAATGGGGAACAGAGGTTGACAGTCAGCTGCCTGTTGATCACAACAGTGCCACTGACATCAAAATGTACTTTGATGTGTTACATCTCCTAACTAAGTGTGTGTTATCCAGCAAGTAAAAGGACATGGTCACCCTGTACCATCCCCTCAGTAGCCCAATCAATGTGCAGAGTACCTCTTTTGCCATGTTCCCCACTAGACACCTGCAACAACAATAGAGTCTGCAGATGTACCCAACAAAGGAAATATCATGCCTTAGACACATGCCCTGTATGGACAGACTCCAATAACTCCAATGAATCCCCATATCATACTATGTAGGTGCAATCACTACCTCGGTTACACAGCCTTGTCTCACCAAACTAGGTCAGGAATGATACATCTGAAGATATCAATCCATCCACACAACATGCCCCAGAAGTCTCAAGCACACTTCCACACTTCAAAGGACATGCATATGGGACAGGTTCACAACCCACTGTCCATGTTATGGAATATAAATCACATACATCTGAAGCAGTGCACATCACTGGCCACCCACAATAGAAACCAGGATGAGTGGATGGGGAATACAATACTCACCCCTGGGGACCACTAAAGTGACAATACTCCTGAGCCACACTGGGGACTATTGTAATGTGGCCTGATGCCAGGGTATTCCTTTGGGCTAGCCTTGTAGAGCCTTCAGGCCGATTCACCTACTACACACCTATGAAGCAATGAACCTATGGATTTCAGTATTGACAAGTGTGTGTTTGTATGTGTGTGTGTGTGTGTGTGTGTGTGTGTGTGTGTGTGTGTGTGTGTGTGTGTGTGTGTGTGTGTGTGTGTGTGTGTGTGTGTGTGTGTGTGTGTGTGTGTGTGTGTGTGTGTGTGTGTGTGTGTGTGTGTGTGTGTGTGTGTGAATGTGTGTGTGTATATGAATAGTAATCTCAGTGTGTTTGGTTGATGAATATCCCCTGCGGCTGGAATCGGATGTGTGTCCAAACTACAAAACGTACCATGCTCCACTCTACAACAGATGTTGTAAATCAACATATACCTATATATAACCCTCAGCCCTATAATCTGTGAGGCTTATGCAATCACTGTGTTACAGATGTGGGAAATCCATGCAGCTACAGCTGTATCCTGTCTAAGACATGGTGGATGTGTTACCATACTGCCATACCCCTTGGTTTTGCTGCAGGGCCACATCCTGGTGACACACTTCTGTTGTATACTTTAGTAATAGCAGGGGACCATCACATTGTCTCAAAAGTGTTTGGAGAACAGTGTCTGGGTTCTGTTGGCTCTGGCTAGTACCATGCATTCATGTACCTGTCTGTGCAGTGCATATGTGTATGATTCAACAGCCATGCAGCTATTTCCCATTGCCATGGGTGCAGTGAAATCATCCACCTCTGTTTTCATGGCTGCAATGTCAGCTTTGGAGAGGTTTTGCAAGGTGGTTACCTTTGTGGAGGGTGTGGCTGACATGTTGAGTTCCATGTTGATTACAGCCTGTGTGGATCTCACCATGCAGGCATTAACAACTGTGGATGAGCAACAGTCCCATATTTAAGTAGTCAACACAGGTCAAGGGTGTTGCATCCTCTACCAGGGGTCAGTATGAGCCTGTCCAGGGCATTGGAAATTATGAATCCCAGGAAGTGTTGGGCCACTGTACTGGTGCTTGGCAACTTTCCCCAGATGATGGAGTGGTAGTTGAAGTCTAATACTATGTCAGTGTTGCGTTGGACCATCGTAGATGGCAGGGTGTTAAGGAATGCGCATTGACAGTCTAGGAACATAGATGTGGACCCATAACAGGCTATGGTCTGGATTGCACTATTACCCCAAGGCAGTTATACTGGAAGTATCTCCAATGCATTATGCTGGGATACTAGTCTGGAGGTGTTCCTATCCATAATGAATATGGAGAAAACAACACCTGTAGAGGTGTGATCTATGTTTGGGGGCTGACAGCTTTGGAATGTGTTATAGCCTGATACTGCAGGGCTGATGTCTGCTGCTGCGAACCACCTCTCCATTACAGCAGATATGTTAATGTCCTCCACTTCAATGAGTGCTTTGAGTGACTGCATCCTGACAGATGTCTACTGTTTAGCAGCATGACCCTCAGATTGCATATATTTGTAGCTGTTATGGTGGTAATTACATTAGGAACACTGCATAATAAAGTATCATAGGTGTGGCAAGACACTTAGCCAGTACATGGAAACCCAGCACTGACAGATGTAGGACATCTGTGGCAAGTCATTGGGTTCTGTCTGTCATGTCATCTGAAGCAGAGAGGTATTGGATCCCTCAATAATGACACAAAACACGTAAGCCAATGTTGCAGTCAATCATCTGTTGATAGTACTGCAGCATCATTCCGGGTGATGGCAGTACACTGTTCAGGGCTACTGTCATACCTGCCTGGACCACATAATTAGAGAGTTCAACCATGTCTCTTGTCTTGTAGTCCAGGTCATTTGCACCCACATGGATACAGAGTGATACTCATAGTTGTTGTGGAGTGCCATGACTGGCTGTGTCATGTTGGATGCTGGCATGTAATAGATATTTAGCTGTTACCTGCTCCATATTCAACTTATTGAGTGGGATATGGGTGTGCCTCAGTATTGAGTTAGTCATGATCACTGTATTGTGCAAGGTGGTTAGCCTTAGGAGCTTAGGTTGAGGGGCACACTATGTAGGTTAAATATGTGTCCCTTGGCATGTGCCATGTCATGGTATCTGAGTGGGTGTCTGTCTTGCTGGTCTGTGCTATTTGGTTAAATGTCCATTGAGTGCCTCTGTGAAGGTGGGTGGCTTTTCTCTGCATGTTATGACTGTCAAAGTGGGTGTCATGGTGAGTTATATGTTCCACATCGTGTGGGGCAAGTGTTGATCTTATCCTCTTGACCTGCTTGTCCAGGCTTTGCTGGAGAGTGCATATATCCACATTGGCTGATATACAGGTAACTGTCACAGGTCTGAGTGTTTGGAGTTTAGGGGGGAGCGTTGTCTGTGTACATGAGGCAGGTGCAACAGTGCCTCAGAATGGGTAAGTGCACCAGATTAATGGGTGAAAGCACAGAAAATTGCCCTTGAATCATGCCAGGAGGGGTGGACATAACTAGCAAGTACTGGGGCTACTTCTGTGATGAACGAGTACTTCTGACAGCTCCCAGGTTTGCCACACTTCTTGATACAATAACCTGGTGAAGTGCCAAGCCATAATGCTATTTCAAAGTGGAGTTCAGAAAGAACTAGCATGATGTAAGAGATGAACTGAACTGTACCTCAGCTGTGCAGTTATCAGCAGCTTTGGCCATGTGAAAGTCCAATAAGCTCTGTAGCACGTGCAGTAACTGCGTAACACTACTAGACATAACTAGATAGTCAGGAATTCGAATAACAATACTGGCAAGTGAGTGTGTGTGTGTGTGTGTGTGTGTGTGTGTGTGTGTGTGTGTGTGTGTGTGTGTGTGTGTGTGTGTGTGTCTGTACTACCCTTTACACTTCCCCTCACTCCAATTTTGTAGTCCTGTTGATGTCATCCACCTTAGAAGTACCTTTGGAGTAGGAGGACATGTATAAGCTCTGTGTCACGTCTGATAACTGTGTAGCCCTATAGTATAACTACCTAGATAGGCAGGAGTTCTACTCCCAATGCTGGCAACTGTATGTGTGTGTGAGGATCATATCTTGTGTGGCTTATACCATTTTGATGTGTATACCATACACTGCTGGTGACCAGCTCCCACTGCCATTACTTTATATAGTGTGGTAACAGCATCTGCCTCACATGCAGCAAATGAAACCATTGTACAGTCATCTGTGCAGATGTGTCTGGAATATCCAGTTGTTTTCAAGCTATACATGGTCGGAAGTGGTCTGTGTTCCTTAACAATGCCCATGTATGTGATGTTATAGTCAAATAGGCCACAGTGAGTGCACTGACACATATTGCAGCATGAGGTATCATACTGAAACATCATGTTGATACAACGTCTCCCACCCTCACAGGTGGCCAGCCTTGTAGGTGCAATACATGAGTCCAGATGCCTGGCTTTCATGTTATGGGTCACATTAAAGGCTGTAAGAGCTGTGGACTGTCATATCGTGGTCCTAATTTTTATGTAACAGAAACACCTTGCATCTTAACAGGGGTGTGTACACAATTTATATCCACTGTATACCACTAATATGTCACACATGTCCCTACCTTAGGCCATTTGTCCAGCTCATTTTGCTGGCCTTTGTCCAGACATCTTGGCACTGACAAGTTGTGCCGTATGCTACAGGAATGTTGAATTCACATCAGATAGGGCCCAGTGGTGACCACTGTGGATGCAATGCAGTTAACCCCACCACAAGTGAACATTCACATAAAGCAATATAGCTGTTACATAATGCAATATAGATATTACTGATAGTTGTGTGCATGGTAAATTTCATTCCCTTCACATGCCTGGGGTATTGCCAAACAATAACAGAACAATGTCATACTCACCAGCTTTAGACTGCTGTCCCATATGCAAACCAGAGGGTCCTAAGTAGTTGTGAGAGGGAGTTATTGTCAGCAGATTCACCTGTGGCCTTGGTACAGGATGGATGCAGCATGTCTGCAAATTTACAGTACTAACTCCAATAATGCACAATTTTCTGTCCTCACCATAGATGTGCACCTCTGTGCATTAGAAAACCCCATCCACATCTGTAATCGGACCTGACACATGGATGTAGATACAATGCAGATACATGTATGTGTGATACATTAGTGTACTAATCCCCACTGGGCCCTTACCTGCATGCTCCTCATCCAGGGTGTGTGTGCAACCCACCTCCACAATGCTTTCCTCAGCTTCATGGCTTATGCATTGGGTGGGTGCCCCCAGGTTGCAAGGAGCTCCTCAGTGGGTGTCAGTGGGGGCTGGATGGCTGGGTCCTCACCTGTGGCTAGGCGGTCCCTCACTACAGCAGCAACCTGCTGACGGCCATGGCGGATGAGGTTGGTGGACGTATGCTGCACCTGCTCATAAGTTCTGGTGTGCAGACCGGCATCATTTACCCTGTTAACCAGATTGTTCCATGGGGCAGTCCTCTCCCACACATCTTCTGCTCTCTGTCCAAATAACAAGGCATAATGTTCGATCACATATTGGGTGATTATGTCAGTTTCCCCAACAGAGAATGCTGGTAGGCATGCCCTCTGCATGTTATTTGGAAGACATAAACAGGAAAAAGGTCACAGGACCTCATACGGTTGTCAAATTACACATCAACAGTGGATATTACTTGAAAATGATCCAAATTACACCATAACCCTCCAATCTATCATGGCTATAGCAGCTTGAATTACAGTCCTGGCCCTGAGCTATCTTATTCCCCCCAATGCTGGAAACTTAATTGAGTAATCCTCTATTTTCCATTCATTCCTGTGTAGAAGGTTGACAGTGGCTAGTGGCCATATTCCATGTGGATGGTGTGTGGTTGGTGGCAGGTCTGTGTTTGACTGTGGTGTGTGATGGAGCTGTGAGCACATGCCTGAGTTCATGTGGGAGGCAGACAGTGATGTTATTATTCCCCATGGAGATTTTCTATTGTTTCCATCAGTATGCAATATGTACATGCTCACCATTGCTGAGGGGAGGAGTGTGGTCGATGTGCATATCCCCCTTTAAAACTGGGGTGAACAGGATGGTGATGTTCCCATCTAACTTGTCTAATGCAGGTTGCTTATATCCATGGAATGTGTGTACGAGGTGTTTTCTACCCCAGTACAGGGTGAATTGTGTTGTTTCCTCTGAGACTGACAACATATGTGGAGACACTGTTGCAATTGTCCTTGGCGGTGTGGATATGTCTTATTTGTAGTCATAGTCAACCTTACAGGAAGTCACCTATGAACTTACATGCTTGCTCAGATAGAGATGGACTTGCTTCCAAGTTGTTGCCTGCACCTATGTGTCCCTGTACAGCCAATAGAGCAACCTATTATGTGGTTTGTGTATTGCTGCTGTCCACCAAAGGGGATTACTCTACCTTGGTGGAGCCTGGTTATACAGATCAGGTACTGCTGAGTCCATATAGTTACAATGGATATAAAGGATACACGTCCCTGTTACAATGCCTGGTATTTGTGCAATTTAAACATGACATCACAATAACTCATTTCAAAACAATTCCACATTTAATGTGACCTATAGCCTGTACAATTCAATTGAAAACATAACAATCTGGTCTGTGAAAACATACAGAAATAATAATCAGTACAATAAGCCAGTTGAATGAGTGTGCACACCCTTAACCTGATATGTTGTGTATGCACCTCTTGAGATGGTTACAGCATTCCTTCATCTTGGTTTGGACTCTAACATCATGGCACATCTTCACTTGGCAATAGTTGCTCACCTTCCTAGAAACACCTTTGATTGTTTTTCAATGGAATTGTACAGGTTACGGGTCACATTCAAGATGACAAACATTATGAAATGATTTTCTGTGGTCTCATTGTCATACAGCACAAAAACCTGGCACTCCAATGGGGGTGTGTACACTTCTGATATCCACTGTATATAGGTGTTGATATAGCTATTAGTGGTAGGCATGAACAGAGAGTCATAACACAGTTGAACACTTCTCCGATTACTACCTGATAATCATGCCTACTCTAGTATCCATATCAGTGTCAGGACAATGCAACAACCAGTAGCTGTACCCATTTATGTCTGTTGTATATACTGACACTGATATTACACACATGTGCAACATGCACAACCTATGTACTTGACTGCTTGAAACCCATGTTATTAGTTTTGTGCCTCCCAGCTGAACATATGTATGCATAAATGTGCTCAGGAGGTACCTGGTATACATTTCTGTTCTATGTTAGTATGGCACACTGTATTTACAGTCTTGCTGCTCAATCATACTTCCCAACCTGTTATAGCAATACATCTGGACAATGGCACACATAAATGGGTGACAAAAAGGACATCAGTACTGATACTGTATTAATATAGCTGCACCATACATTAGTAAGTTGATTGCACAGTAAGCTTTGACATCACTGTGATAAACTGGAACATATCCAACAGTCATAAGTAGTCTATTATGTTACATTGTCATTGCTCACAGACTTGCCAATGGTTTGGCTGACATAATACAGGTATATGGGTATGTGACTACAGATATTAGTCACAAATGAGTTTAATGTCCAGCAGAACACTGCAAATTGAATGTTATTAATTCAATATATCACATGCAGTTCAACACACATGTCTGCAACAGTACTTTACTATGCACATGCCCTATATAGATCTCTTAGCTTTACAAGACAAACATAGATTCATAGGTTGGTACTAGGCTATCAGCCCTAGGGCCTATACAAGCCTAGCCATAACAATTCCCTGGCTGTTTCTTCCCACACTATTTACTTCCCTGGACCCCTGTCTAGCAGGGCAACTGACGTGATCCCCGGGGTGAATTTCCTTTCTCCCATCCAATCGTCAAGGTTCCTTTTGAAGAGGGCCAAAGAGGCACTCTGCTTGACATGTATGGGCAATCTATTCCAGAGTCTGGGGAGTCTCTGGGTCAGGAACCTATCCCTCCAGCATGTTATGTTAATTGTGATGACAAGGTTTAGATCCCTGGATCGTGTGGCTCTGAGGGATTGGGATTTCTTTACGTGTAGCATGTCCAACAGCTCTGGGTTTGAAGTAGCCTTGTATGTTAAGCAGAGGTCGCATCTGAGTAGACGATATGTGACAGAGTATAGCTGGAGTTTTTTAAGGCAGTCAGCATAGGGCATCTGCTTTAGGCCTGTGATTCTTTTAGTGAGGTATTTCTGTGGCCTTTCCAGTTGTTGAAGATGTCTTGAGAGGTACATACTAAACGAGCATTGTATTCTGTAATGGGTCTAATGAGGGATGAGTACAGTGGGACAATGACCTCCTTTTTTCTGGATGAAAAGCCCTTAGTGATGAGGTGTGCTACATAGAAGGATTTCCTGACTGTTGTGGTGATGTGGTTATCGAAGGTGAGAACACTATCCACTGTGTCCCTAAGTCTCTTATCACACTTTCGGTGTTTAGTGTACTGCCACTTATATGGTAATTCATGGGTATATGTTTTTTTTCCCAAAGGGGATAACTATACATTTCTTGGCATTGAGCTTGTATCATACTCATATTTACAGGTAACATGTGGATATGGACAACATCCCATTAACTAGCCTAGCAGTGGCACAGTCACAACTGTTTGACAGAAACCACAGAGGTTGTCATATGTGAACTGTCCTTTCCCAGGATGAGTCAGGCTCCTGAGCTGTGATCCTACCTTGCATCCTCTTAGAGCATCACATCTGGACAAAGCCTAAAATGATGGGGGGATAAATAGGGACAGACTTTAAATATTCTTGTTACAAACTTAGGAAGTTTGTAGAATGATAAATTTTGCATTACCGTGAATATTCTTAAGGATGTGGAGTCTTAAACTGAAATGTTTGTCATTACTTGATGACTTCAATACTCAGCTATTTGCCAGAAAAGTACAGATTTCAGGAGGAACAGACAAAAAACTATGATGGGAAAATCTGGACATTCTGTGAAGATCTGTACTGTTGAGAGGTATGGCTGTGATCTCTCCCACTGCAGAGAGGGCCAGATGCTATGGCCCTAGCAGCTGTTCAGCAGGACATTAGTACAGCAAGTCTTGGGATATATATTCTTCCCAATCATGTTTCCCATTATTACAGACCAAGTACTACATTCAGTCACTTGCTTACATGTTCCACTTACCTTTTTTTCTTCTTTTCTTTTCTGGTTTATGTTTTATTTGTTTTCTTTCTCTTTCTCTTTCTCTTTCTCTTTCTCTTTCTCTTTCTCTCTCTCTCTCTTTCTGTGCACTACAGAGATAGAGGTGGTTTGAATATGTGGCAGCATGGCTTTTGTAGGTGATGCTCATGACCAGGTGATGGCCTGTACACTTATTGGTGTTCCCCACTTGCTAACTGCATGCAGACCAGCTGTGTAGTTCTTCCAATAGCCAATGTCATGGCAAAACACTCCTATAATTGAGCATGCCATATGGATGTTGGCCCTTTCCCTTACTTGTGAGGAAGACATCCTGGAGTTGTGTGAGCTACTACCTCTTACAATAAGACTTGTGGAGACAAGTCAACTAAATGGTAAAAAAAGTTCAAGACTTAGGGCTAGAATGTGAGTATTGCTGTTATATGTTTGGAATACTGCTAGTTTAACAGGGTTGGTCTGCACATGCTAGTTCTGCGTGGGTTTCAGTCTGACAAAGTTCTGTCTCTGCATAGTTCCAACTGTAGGGCTAACCACATAATGGCCACAAGTTAGCCTGTTATGTTTGGTCTGTTCCCAAGACAGGTGTTGTCCTTAGCAAATCAGTAGCATACTCTGGTGATTGCAATCTGTAAATGCTAACATCCATTTGTTTTTCTGACTTTATATCCCTCAGAAAAAATATGTTACAACAAACCATGTAACACCTGCAACTTTCTCAGTGTATAACAGCAATATTTAATGTATGGTCATGTATTTTGGTCTCTGACCACCAGTTATGTCAGGCTTTGTCCAGATATCATACAGTAGGAGGTTGATAGGTATAATAGTCTATCATTATTTAGCACTGTCATTCCTGCTGAGGGGAAAGGCTGGAAACGTGTTGAAGTCTGTACATTCAAGAAGTTGGTGTATAGGGAATGCTCTTAGATGCCCTTGTAATATATTTTATGTGAGGGAGAGTAACACATGTTTTAAAACTAGGCTGTTAGAACATGTGAGACATATTACTGATAAGAAAGATGACAGTTCTATAGCCGTACATTTTAATAAATCTCAACATGGGGAAAGTAGATGGTTCCAAGGTACTGTTTTGGAAAAAGTCTGTTGCTTATTTTGATGAAACATTCATAAAATGACAATTGTTATGTACAGACTCAATGTATTAATATTAAATGTGATACTTTATCCCTTAGGGGGTTAAATGAGGATTGTAATTGGAAACTGTGTAATGGTTATTTAATGTATTTGATGAAGTATTTTTAAAGTTTAATGAATTAAAACATTTAATTGAATTATTAATTAATTATTAGATAATTGATTGGGAGGGTATATATTGCTGTGTATTTACTAGGTATGCATTCAGTTTTCTTCATCTGAGGAAGTCACTTGAAACGAAAACGCAGGATATATTTTTGTACAGCGTTAATGTGTTTGGAGGAATAGGAGTCTCTGTGGAATAAAGTGTATTACGTATTACCAAGGAGTCGAGCTTTCTTCTACAATTGCTCCCTTGTATTTGTGTTGGTTGGACTGTTAGAGCAATTGTTTTCCATTTTTTTACTTCTATTTTGGTAGTTTTGTGATGGAAACCGAGGAGGCTATGACATCTGTTAAATGTACCCAAGAGAGGGGAGGTGACTTAGACAAGATTGACAGATTGTCTAACCAATTGTCGCAGCTGATCGAGCTGCTTACACCTCCAAGCCAGTTCCCGTTGACATCATCACCGGGTGTCCCAGGAAACCAGGAAATGTTTGGCAGAAAAGAAAATGGAGCAAAAAGATTACCAACGGCGTTTATTTCTAGCTAAACTACTGAATTCAATACAGATTTGAGAGCAGGAGTCGCCTGCCAGGATATACCACGCATCTTTAGGGCAAATTCGAATGGCGCTAGTGTAGATGCATCAAGTGTAAATGATGAAGGAAATGTTGCCAATGGACTGATACAGAATGGACAGAGGTACAAAGCTGATTTTAGCAGTATTGTACAACTAAAATACAATTTTAAAGAGAAAAAAGCACCCTTAGTTTCTGAGGGCGATAGTCATTTAACATATGATTATAATGTAAAAATGTTAGATGAAATGTTATTCAAATATAAAAATACTGAATTAGAGAATGCATACCTAAAAGAATGTCTGAGGCTTAAAATTGTACCAAAAGGTTTAAGAGTACGCAAATACCCCAATAAACTGAAAGAAGGGAGTGAGTTTCACAAGGAATTGATTGATATTTTTGATAATTGTGGTTTTGAGATATTGAAAGCTATAATAAGAGAAAATGAAAGGGAAACAGAATGTTTATACACTAGAATTGAAAGTATTAACCAGAAAATAACTGAGGACCTACTATTTTCAGTTGAGGCAAGTAAAAGGAAATATTATGAGACATTAAATAGAATAGAAAGCAGTATGAAGAACATCTATGAAAGGAAAAGTAGAAAATTAGATAGAGATGTGAAAGAATACAAGGACAAAGTTAGTTATCCTAAGCCTAGAGTATTTACCCTTAGGAATAATTATGTGTATGAGAATGATTGGAGACAGAATGAATCTCCAAGAAGTGTGATATCAGAAGTAGGTGAAGGAATAGGTAATATTAATGATCTCTCCGAGTACCCCCCTCTAAGAAGATCAGAGAGATTAAGAAACAATTACCAAAAAAACTACAAGTATGGGGGGTATGGGGGAGGGAGGGGCAACAACAACAATGGCTTCCAACAGTGGAAAGATTAGATCCTTTTAGGCCTGAACCAGTCCCCGCAGAGGACTTTATTGTGATGGAAGGCCATGTAAATAGGTATAAAGGTTATACAATATACAATTACAGTAATAAGGAGTTAAACTAAGTTTATTTTTCTCTATTATCAAAAGGATTTAAATTTGCACCCAATAGGAAAGCAGACATTAGTAAAGTTTTAATAGATTTGAAGTTATTTTTAAGAAAGAAAAATGTTGAGCTTTTATTTCATGGACAGAAGAATAACGGCTCGAATACTGGTGTGTTAACTAGAAGAAGCACATATAATCCACCCTTGCACCCACAACTAAAACATTTTGAAGTTTTAATGGAAAAGAAATTAAGATCTGAACTATTTAAGAATAATATTACTCACAACCTTACGAAGGAAGAGAATACCTTACTAAGAGAGTTAAGAGATGATATGTCATTAAGAGTTATGAAACCAGATAAATGGGGCGGATCTGTAATTATGGATCATATAACATATGAAGCTAAAATGATAGACACTCTGGAAAATCTAGATAGATATGTTAGAGCTTCTATTAATGAAATAAATATTGGAAATACATTGGAAAGGGCGACAAAGGCTTCTTTTCAAAAATCTATAGAAAGGAAACCTTCTCGAATTCCTATTTAGCTTTCAATAGTACTCACCCCTACCACCAGAAGAAAGGTATTGTGAAGGGGCAGTACGTAAGGGGAAGCCATATGACTTCAAGAGAGAGTGATTTTGATGACGAGTGTAAAAAGCTACGTGAAATGTTTATTGTTAGGGGTTACTCTATTTTCCTTGTGGAATCCATAGAGAAGGAGGTTAGAGCAGGTAGGCAGGATAAATTTAAACCCATCCTGGGGGTCAAGGTAGGATTGAACGAGACAAAATTGAAAGTAGATAAATATGAAGGAGAAAGTAATTTTGTAGTGGACTTTAATGGGGACGCTGTTAAAATAAGGAAAATTTTGGAAGATGAATGGAATAGGTTTGGGGAAATTTCGGACCTGGAAGGAATTTTTGAGACACCTTTGAAATGTACATACCATAAGGGGAAAAGTTTAAAGATCATTTTGGAGGGTAAACATGAGTGGAACAAATTTAGAGATGGTAAAGTTGGCACTTTCAAATATGGGCGATGTTCCCAGTGCCCATATATATGTACAAAGGAGACTATCCTTATTAGTTGCAGAGATAGATTGATCCACAGTAGATATTTCATGAACTGCGATACTAGCGGAATAGTATACTTAGCATTGTGATGCATTTTATGTGGGTAAATCCGAAAGGAAGTTGAAAAATAGAATATACGAGCATAACTATGAGATTAGGACTAAATGCATTAACAATGCCCTGTATAAGCACAAAAGAAGTTGCCAGGAAGCTAAGTTTAGTTTTTTTATTTTGGAAGTGGTAGAAAAGAATATAAGGGGTGGTTTATGGGAAACGTCTATAGAATACAAGGAATTATTGTGGCAATTATCATTGGAAGCCAATAAATTCCCAGGTTTGAATGATGCAGTTTCCCTTGCCCCAGTCGTAAAGCTGAGAGCAGCAAAACTGTAGGCCTTTTTTACCTTTCATTTAGGTTCTGAAAAAATATTTGGCCCCCTTAGTTTGCTTGAATTGTGCATAATACAAAATATAAAAATATAAATTAATGGAGTGATTATTCTGTTTGGTCTGTGGAATAAATTCTTTTCCTAACACCAGAGGGTGCTATTGCCCACATAGAACTTTCATTCATATCCTTAAATGGTTTTTAAAAGTATTTTAAATTGTTATTAAAATAAATGTAGTATGGATGAAAATGTTTTTATAGGAAGGTATTTATATGATATATTTGTATTTTTTGAAGTATTCATTTTTTAACAGTTAATGGTTATTTAATGTATTTTATGAAGTATTTTTAAAGTTTAATGAATTAAAACATTTAATTGAATTATTAATTAATTATTAGATAATTGATTGGGAGGGTGTATATTACTGTGTATTTACTAGGTATGCATTCAGTTTTCTTCATCTGAGGAAGTCACTTGAAACGAAAACGCAGGATATATTTGTGTACAGCGTTAATGTGTTTGGAGGAATAGGAGTCTCTGTGGAATAAAGCGTATTACGTATTACCAAGGAGTCAAGCTTTCTTCTACAATTGCTCCCTTGTATTTGTGTTGGTTGGACTGTTAGAGCAATTGTTTTCCATTTTTTGACTTCTATTCCATTTATTTTGTTGCTAGGCAGAGCAAGGACTGCTGGATACAGTTATTAAGGCAGTTTTGAGCAGCTTTAAGTGTGTTTGCACAGGTTTGTGTGACAGTAAGCGGTGCTAATGTATGGTTAAATGAATAAGCGCTTACACCGCATAGGCTTTGCTTACCAGTGCGCAAATCTGCTTAGCATTTACATTTAAGCAATCCTTAAACCTGATAGGCATATCTCAGCACTGGTAAACAGTGAACACATTCCAGTCTGATAAAATAGCAGGGCAATGACATCTTTAATAAGTGTATTTAATTTCCTGTACATAACATGCTTCTATGTGCTGTCATTACAGTAGGAAAGGTGTGACTATACTGTATGAGACACCTGGGTATATATGGGTAGTACCTCTGTCTTTTTTCTTTGTATTTGTTTTATACATGGGTAGTATCCCAGATTATATGTAGTCACACTTGCATGTTAGACCAGCTGCAGTGCACTGGTTAATAAAAATAGTTTAACACACATTGTATCATTATGTTAGTACTTTTAACAGTGTTTTTCCCAGTAAAAGTAGATTCCATATTATAGTACTAAAGCCATACATCCCTGCATGCAAAGCTGGGGCTCTGAATACTGACTAGCTTGTTCTTGGTGTTTGAGCTGTATAGTTTTATATATCACCTATTGAATATTGATCTGATATTTTGATATTAACTGTAGACTACTATGTATTTTGGACATGTCATTGAGGACTGCTGTCATGTTTCAGACTTCTATCTTTCAAAACATTCATCCTAATGCATAACCTGTTGTGTATCTACTTTCTGTCTGCCCTCTGTACAGATATGCAGATGTCAGGTATTGCTAAGGGCATATCCCTATGTAGGTGCCCACATAGTACTGTGCTGTGGGCCTTGACACTGCTGTTAGTTCCGACATATAGGACATTCCGTAATGTGGGACTTGCCCCTTTTCCTTCCCTGTGTGAGGGACATTACAGATGTGTTGGGCTACAGATTCACATACAGTAGGTGGCAATATGTCACAGGACAGGACATCTGGAGACAGCCAGACAACATAGGGGACATATCCCCAGATTTGTGAACAGATTCTATGTCATCATTGCTGTTATACACATGGTGAATTGATAGATTGACAGGGTTTGTGTGGACATGCATTTAGGTTGTGACTTAATGACTGACAGTGATATGTCTCTGACATACCTCTCCACTGGCATGCTGTCGACAGACTGGCCACATGTTTGCCTGTTATGTTTTGTCTGTTCCCCAGACAGTTGGTGTCATTGGTAAATCAGTTGTGGACTCTGGGAATGCAGTCAGTAAATACTCACCTCTATTGGTATTACAGATGTCATATTCCTCATAAAGGATGTTACAACAAACCCAGTAACATCTGTAACTGTCTCAATGTATGACGGCAAAATGTCCAATCTACCCCTGTCTTTGTGCCTCTGTCCCCAAATGATGTCAGGCTTTGTCCAGATGTCAATGAGGCGCAGACGTATTTATTATCATTATTTCTTGACTTCATTCTTGCTACAATCCCAGTGATGTAGTAGACCTACAGACATGTCAGGGAAGAGGCCATAGATATGAGTCCTGAGCCTGTACATTCTGAGGTGAACTGTACACGTGAGAGGCCTGTGTACGTCTGGCCATTATTAACAGACTGTCATGACTGTTTACACATGTCATGTGTATGTGTTATTTGGGCTGGGTATGGAGGGAGTGGATGTAAGTGTTATGGCTCCTTCTTTATCTGACTGTGCATGCTGCTCCCATTTCTGCTGATCTATTGGCTATATGTGTTTGTAGGGGCAGACTGAGACATATGTAGGGCTAGTATGTGAGTGGCAAACAATGATGTATTTGTTCACACAGTCCATATATTCTACTGTTCACTTGACTTACCGGTATGTGACTGTGACTGTGGTGATATTGGTTGTGGGTATGCACTTTCACACTGGTGTCTGTTTGTCAGTGCTGTTACATCCCTGTAATGCCTGATATATTTATAAATACATGTGTAATCATCCATAGCAGATTTCCTACTTCAATTACTTGTGCTATTTCACTAAATATATGTTACAGCACACAGGAGTGTGCTAGTACAGCAACTGTATTAGCAGCAACTGTGTTAGCTTATCTACTCCAGTACTTCAGATATATCCCCATTTTCATGGCTTCCACCCACCACTTTGTCAGCCTTGGTCAAGATTCATTACAGAAAGGGGTTTTGAGCATACCTGTCAACTGGCTGGATTATTTCAGGATGTCCAGGTTTATTGCTCATATTTCTGGTCTGTTTTACAGATTATTATCATTTCTCTGGCAAATCACTGTAATTATATGTTTGTTGTCAGAAAATGAGGGCATACATTTCATTTACCTATCTCACATCTATCAGAATATGTATGCTGAAACAAACTGTGTCACTCTGTCAAGAAGAGTACAGGGGGACAATGACCTCTTCCTTCCTGGATGCTAATGCTTTAGTACTGAGATGTGCCACATAGAAGGACTTTGTGACCACAGTGGCATTGTGGTGGTCAAGAGACAATGCTGTCAACCTGTGTACCCAGATCTCTTATAATGCCTTCTTTGTTCAGGGGACTACCATTGATGTGGTAATTCATGGGAACAGGATTTTCCCCCAAGAGGATGACAACACATTTTCTGACATTGAGCTTAAGGCCATGGCTCTGACACCAGTCATTTGTCTCAGTGAGGCCTTTCAGTAGGATGCCAACATCACTTGGGTAGTTAATAATAGCTCCCAGCTTGCAATTGTCTGCAAACATTGACAAACAGAGTTCCTTCATGTTGGCATGGACTTTAGAGAAATTGATACCAAACATGAGAGGACCCAGGACAGAACCATGTGGGACTCCACTTATGACTGCTCAGAAGTCTGACTTGGAGTCAGCTATTTCCACATAAGTGAGTCCTATCTGTGACACAGTTTGAACCCACCTTGTGATATAGGAGTTGATGCCTAGCTTAGTGAGTGTTTGCATGATTTCTGAGTGGGGAATGCTATCAAAGACTTTGGCCAGATCAGGGTAGGCTGTATGTGCCAGCTTGGCTTCATCCACAGCTCAGGAGTCCAAGACGTTGATCAGGTTGATTGAGCAGTTATGATCTACCCCTTCACAACAGTAAACTGTGTGAGATTCTGAGTCTGCAGATTCTCATATCCGTGTTTATTAGGTGCATGATGATGCATTCCATAGCTTTGCATAACAGACTTGTCAGCCACTTGGGGCAGTATTTCCCAGGGTCTGTAGTCGCACCTTGTTTGTGGAGAGGGGTTACTGTAGCAGTGCCCAACTCAGTAGGGACAAAGCCTGAGGTGAGGCTGTGCTTGAACAGGGCACACAGGTGAGGTGCCAGGTCACTTTGTAGTTCATGTAGAACACAGCCAGGGATATTGTCAGTGGGGAGAGGGGTAATGTTTGCACTCAATATGTCAGTCAGTATATTGGTAATACTTGTTGGCTCAGTCTAGGAGGTACTATTGTCTAGTAGCTCAGAGCAAATCTTTGTATTGCCATGGAGATTCTTTAAATAACTGTATGACACCTTGTGGTTGTCTTTACTATGTGCTCCAATTCTGTTTTCACAGCTAACTTTGTAGTAATTGATGAGGGATCTCAACTTTTAATTGAGGCTGATAAGGGTTTTTTCCAGTCTTGGAACTTCACCTTATTCCATATCAGTTCCCTCCTTCTGTTGTGCAGTTTCATTATGGCTAGACACCACCAGATTGGCTTCTTTTCTTTTGAAGGTGAGGGTCCTGGTTCAGTTGGATTTGGCAGTATCCGTGCATTTGAGTACGTGTTCGTAATGCATTGTTGTTTGATTCAGCAGTCATGCAACTAGTCTCCATTTGCACGGCTGCCGTGAGGTTAGCCACCTCTGTTTTTAAGAGGCCAGAGTTAGCCTTGGAAAGACTTTTCATGGTGGTTACCTGTGCAGAGGGGGTGGGAGGGCTGTGGATTTTAAAGGTGATTAATTTGTGTTCAGATATTAAAAATGGAGGAGTTGACTATTGGTGTACAGCAACAGTCATCCATGTTCACAAGGACCAGGTCGATGTGATGGGCATGTGCATCGGTACATGAGTAGCTTGCTCCTTTAATGGTGGGGTAGTTGAAGTCAACCATTATGAGAGTGCTAGGTTGGACACTAATATTCTCCGGGTGTTTAGGGACATGGAGTGTGAGTCTTGGGGCATGTTTGGGGACCTATAGGAGGCTATAACCTGAACCACTGTGTTACCCAATGTTAGCTACAACTGCAGGATCTGTAATGCATAATGTTGGTCTATCATTCTGGAGGTGTGTGCACCCTTAATGAATATGGAAATACCACCACCTCTGGTGCTTCAGTCCAAGTTATGCAGCCAAAAGATGTGGAATTAGCTATAGGCTGGTAGTGCATGGGTGCTTACTGCTGCCTTTAACCAGGTCTCTGTTACAGCACAGATGTCATTGTTCCCCATTTTAAGTAATACTTCCAGTGAGTCCATTTTCAGATTTAGACTTCTAGGGTGCACCAGCATGACCTTCAAATTGCATTTGTTTTTAGCTGTTATATATTTATGTATATTTATGTACACACACACACATATATATATATATATATATATATATATATATATATATATATATATATCTTAAAAAATGATCAAATTACAGAAGAACTCTTAATAAATAAAATAGCAACTTCTGAAAAACATGAAGCCTTACAATAACTGTCCATACATCGGTAACTTAAGCTTTTGTGCTTATTTATTAGTCTAAGAACTACTTAAGTTCTGAGACTAATAAATAAGAATGAAAGCTTAAGCTACCAGCATTTTATATATATATATATATATATATATATATATATATATATATATATATATATATATATATATATGTATTTACTCACCTTTCTATATGTATATGTGTGTATGCATATATGTAGATATAAATGTAGATGTCTCTCTCTCTCTCTCTCTCTGTATATATATATATATATATATATATATATATATATATATATATATTTTTTTTTTACTTTACTACTTTATTACACCTGACACCTCACATCTGGACCTACTGCACTACTCTGGTTAACAAATATATTTTATTTACTACCTAATTATAAAAAAAATTAAATTATGTAGTGCTTTCACATGTAAAATGCAAATTGGCTTTAGTGGGGCTCAAACCAAGAGCAACTACTTGCACAGCAAATGCTCTAAGAACTTTGCTATTTCACATTGCTTTTTGAAGTATATTCCTATTTAGCTTCTTGTGATGTATAAGCTAGGCTGTTCAGAGCTGTGCGATGCACACACCCGCTAAGCTACACTTAAACGTTATTGCAGACTGAAAAAAAAAAACTAAACAGATGTATTTTATATTTTTAATGTAGGGGTATGCACATTGCTTTCTGCAACATTATCTGTGGGGGCTGTGCTTTTCAAATGATGATGACATTCCAGGCTTTGCATTTGAGAGGTATGCTCCACGGACAGTAACATTGTCCGTCATACCTCTCAACTGTACAGATTTTCACAGAGTGAACATAGTTTTGCCTTATATTTTTGTCCATTTTTCATAAAATTGTGGATTTCTGGCAGATTAGTGGCAAAGCATTAAAGACTGCAATTAGGAAATGATGTCAGACATTTGGGTTTTACACTTCATACCCTTTGGGAAATTCATGCTAATACAAAGCCTGCCATTCTATCATCTTTATAAGTTTGTGAGAGCAATATTTCACATTTGTCCCTTGTTTTTTAAGGCTTTGGCCAGATTTCTTCTGAGATTGAGAGGTAATGGTGTCCAAGGACACTCTCGCTTACTTTACATTGCCGTATGGCAATTATGGAATTCAGGGGTATGTGTATTGTGAGAACACTTCTCTCAGACACACCCCCTGCACTCGTACACAGAACCGTGTCTGTAGTCGAGCATGGCAGTGCACCTTCGCTGCCGTCCTGCATGGGAATGGTTCCTTCTGTGCAAGAATAAGCTATCTGCTGAATCCCAGGGTACATTTTTTTTTTTAAACATAGAAATATACTATTGTATGCCTTACGAACATAGGATGAATGTCAAAAATCAATACATTGGAAAGGCAAAATTACTAAGAAATGTGTACATTTAATGAGGCGTACAGGTGTCGGAGTGAGAAATCAGGCAGCAGAGTGAAAGGAAGAGGAGGGTTATGGAATGAAAGAGGAGGTATAGTGCAAATATTGTAGTATAGTGGAAAGGAAAGCTCACAGAGCTGGAGAGTCTGGAAATACAGAAAGGAATAGGAATCAGTAAGAGAATAATAGCAGAGAGATGTGGGGGACAGGCAGAGTGAGGAGGGTCTGGAAAAGGGAGGGGTGTAAGGCAGTAAATTCAGGGTTCAAGTAGGATCTTTACAGAGGCAGTTCCAGGAGGTAAACAGATATTCCTTTCTAGAGAGTTTGAAGTTCACCAGGTTTTGGAAAGTTCTGATGTGGACAGGGAGCTAGTTCCAAGAGGAGCTAACAGAGTGGCTATATAGCATTTTTGCTATGACTTTGTTAGGTTTGGTGATTTGAAGGAGGTGCTGGCATACATACCACTTGCATCTCTCATCCATCTTAGTCTTTCCTAATTGGCTCACACATTTTGTATTCTGTACACATTAACTGTGGGGGACATATAAACACATTAAGATCAACAATCAAAAACAGATACAGCTGCTTCATCATTCAAGCAGTGCCTCTATGTGATACTCACAGATCTGTGGAGTGCCATCAGTCCTAAATTCATCCATCAAATAAGTGAGGGTATCCCTGTTCCTCATTCTGAGGTCTCAATAGTGATTTCTACACTGTTCGCCATTGCAGGGGATGCCAGTAACAGTGGGGCAAATACTGGGCCAAACTATTCCATGTATCTGATTTGTAATCTGATCCACGATAGTGCTCCTGCAACAACCACAGACCATAACCATTCACTAGGAATCCAAAAAAAATCACTTTGGACTCCTGTACACCCCACCTTTGAGTATGAACTCTCAGTCCTTCATCCTGAATTTCAGCCATCTTTAATGTGCACAAACATCAATGTACAATGTGATTTCCTGCCAAGTACAGTTATAACAGATACTGAGAATGTGGAATGTTGCGACCTGCAACATTTGAAAATGGTGCGCGATGCTTACCATAGTGCAAACACAGGCAACGTGTTTGCTCATAGTTAGTAGTGCACAATATTTGAGATAATACAGATATTATTATGAAAACTGCCTCAGCTGTCATGATAATAACTATTATATAAGAAATACTAGCACAGCTACTAACATTTATCACGTGAAGTGGGACACCATTAAAAAGGACAGGATTCTGCAGTATCACAACCCTGCACCTTAGCTATAACACCTCTACACAGGTATTTCCAATACAAGAAAGTAGATGTACATGTGTAGGATTCATTGCATTAGTAGCTATTACAAGGACACATTAGAAAACATCAAGGCTGCATTACTCCTCTGAACTTGTAAATAGCACTTAACTCCTCGTAGCACAGGAAAAGTTATATAACATGTGGCTACATTTGTATTCAATGTTCTGTTCCTCAGTCAGTCAGCAATCACCTGACCAGTACTGTTGTAATGAGCATGTATTCAAACAATTGTATACTATTGCCTTTACAAGGTTTAAGGATATTGCGTGGGAATATGTTATTCAGTCACCAAAAAGTAAAGCCATGTTGGCTAGCATGAACAAGCATTGACTGTTATTTTGTGTGTGTGTGGATCCAAGGCATCCACCCCTATGTGAACCTTTGAGATATCTCCCAAAGAACACATATTGTGCATTTGGGAGTGGTCACATATGAGATTCATGTTAAGTGGCAGGTTTGCCAGCACACATGTGGCAGATAATACACATGCTGTTCAATATGCCTTGGTAGTTACAGTTCTATACCTCATGGTTATTGCAGCTGCTATCCTGTTCCCCATGTTTTGCTGTCATGTGTACATGACTCCAATGTAAGGCACACATTAATTTAGGATACTGCAATACATGATACAATTGTAGCATTCATCTGAATATATACTCAGAAATAATGTTCACTTTTGTCATGTTGTAGCATGCCATGCAGTGATGTTTTAAAGATTGTGGATGATGATGCCTGTAACTCACAAAGCATGCCCCATGCTACTCTGTGAAATGTCCTTGTGACTACAAATAGCACATAAACACATACCGTACTTTCCACTGGGAAAGTTCCCTGCACTTGTCTCTGTCTGTGAGTCAATGCTGAGAGACTTTGCTCAGTTCCTCCAGGGTCTAGAGTTTGTTCATTTCCTCCAGGGTCTATGTGCCCTAGAAAAACTTCCATCTTCTCTGTGTATGGCTATTACCAGCAGCATCAGCTTCAGCCTGTATCACGCACATCTTTATGTAAAAAGTAGCTGCTACAAATATTCTCTCTGTGCTGATGTATCTTTACCCCACTAATTTTCACCCCAACATATAAGAAAGGGGATGGAATCTATGTTCAGGCCTTATATCTTGTTGAGTAGTTGCATGGGATTGGCTGATTATACTACAAATCAGCTGTGTAGGCTGTATTTAACATTTCTGAAGCACAGATTGGTTCAGATGCAATCAAATGTGAATGAGAACCATCCTAAAAAGGCAAATTCATAACTAGGCAAGCCAGTGTGTATGAGAGTTACTTCTTATGTCTAATCAGTTGACACATTACTTGTATAGCAATATTTTTTAACACAGGAGTATTGCACTCCATCAGTATGTATCCATTTTGTCTCCTACATGATGCATATGTTTGAATATACTTAGGATGAATGTGGATTACATCAGTAAGCCTTTGTTAGAACTGTAATCATGACATGGCATTGATCTTCAACAATGTTAGACACAGAGAGGATGTAGAGTACACCGGGTCTATATCACAATGTTGAAGACGCATTACTTCGAATGCATCTTCATTGAACCCATAAAAACAAAAACTGAAAACAGCAAAACTACATATGAGCGATTTCTTTCCCTGGGAAAGAAATCGCTTGTCCAAAAAAAAAATATATATATATATATCACTACACACAAAACAAAGTGCCACACCCCCCAACGTGGGGGGCTGTGCCCCCCACACCCCCCCCCAACTAAATATACCAACTCCAAGATTGCAATCCAGTTTACAAAACAGCAAACTACTGGAGGTGGGCAAGCAATTTCTTTCTAAGGGAAAGAAATCGCTCATATGCCCCTTCGCTGTTTTCAGTTTTCGTTATTTAAAGTTTGGTGAAGACGCATTCGTAATTATGCATTTTTGATGATCTAATTGGAACCCGAGTACACCAAGGGTATAATGTTGTGTGATAACTAGGTACACAGGTCTCCTGGGTACTTTCTTTGATAGCAGTTGTAACAGTACACTGCTGTTTTGTTGGCACTGATATTTATATTTCTTTTTTTGTGAGGGAGGGATATTTCCTGCTATGGGGCACACTACTACTACTACTATGGACTGCTGTGTTGGTTGTGTGAGCATACGTGAGTATCTGTCATGGGACAAACAGGAATATGTCACTATTGCTACTATCCTACTTGCATCCACACCCTTTGTATTGCTGGCCAACTGTTGAATATGAGATGTGTAATCAACTGGTGAATACTGAGAGCCTTCCTTTACTGCTGTTTCTCTACATAGTTTACTCATATATATGTGATCCTTATATACGTTCTCATTTCTTTGTATTTCAGTAAACATTATGCATGCATGTCACAAGCGACCATTTTCTGAGGCAGAAAACAACCTTATCACTGAGACGTTGCTACAACATTATCAATTCATGCTGTTGCGAGGGAGGGCAAATAGGTCAGAATGCGCAGCCCTGTGGGATGAACTGGTGCACAACATCAATGCTGTGGGTCATCGATATCGTAGCTCCGAGCAAGTTCGACAACATGCCATAGACATGATCAATGCAGCAAAGAGACGTGCAGCTGATGTGGCCAGGGATCGTCTAGTCACTAGTGGTGGGCCTGCAGCAGAACCTCCTTTCACAGCCATAGAGGAATTCCTGGCAAACCTTACTACACAGGACAGGTCCCAGACATCCATCAACTGATATGTTGTGGACGTGGGTGTCACCAGTTCCTCTCAAGAGAAGCTTTCAGGTATGCTTAGTTAGATCAGCAGTAGAATACTGTTGCATTCATCCTGTCAAGGTGTATATAGTTTTACATGAGTGTCAGGTATTTTTTTGGGGGAGGGAGTAAGTTAGCTGCATTTTTAATCTCATATAAAGATTGTCACCCACATACCTTTTAACATTGCAGTTACTGTAGATATGAAATTTGTGGATGTATTATCCGCTTTTATACTGTAACATGTGGTGCTGTTACTATTGCATATGCCTGACTTGATGCATACCAAAGGGAGCATTGCATTCAATGACAGGTCTGATGAAGGCCAAATACAGTAGAGCAATAACTTCCTTGGACTTAGATGCCATACCTTTGTTTATAGGTTACGCAATATAGAATACTGTCCTCACTACTGTAGACATGTGATGGTCAAAGGCACATACTATCTATGTGTGTCCCTAAGCCCCTGACTACTGCGTCAACTCTAAGAGGTGTGTTGTCAATATGATAGTTACCAGGGACAGATGACTTCCGAAAAGATACTCATGCATTTCATGGCGTTTAGTTTTAGTCCATGACTCTGACACCAGTTGTTTGTCTGTGTCAGCCCCTCCTGGAGAGCATTTGTGTCAGTGTGGGATTCAATGACTGCTCCTAATTTACAATCTTCTGTAAATTTAGTCATCCATAGACCACTGATATTGGCCATGACTTTAGAAAAGTAAATGCCAAAAAGGAGCGGTACAAGGACTGATCCTTGAGAGACTCCACTTGTGAATGGCCTCTTTGTAGAGGTGGACTCCCCAATTCTAACTTCCTGGGTGCTGTTTGCATGCCGTTGGCTATCCATTGGGTGACATATGACTTTATACCTAGCCTCTTGAGTTTGTCAACAATGCCTGAGTGGAGTATTGTGTCAAATGCCTTGGCCAGGTCAAGGTAGGCAGTGCAAACCATTTTTCTCTCATCCATTGCTTTGGTTACCTATTCAAAGAAGTCCACCAGGTTGAGTAGGTATGATCTTTTCTTGATGAAACCAAATTGGGTTGGGTCCAGTGTCTGGAGGTTTACTATAGCTCCACTGATCATTTCAATGATATTTATTTCCATGGCTTTACATATAAGACTAGTGAGACTTATGGGTCTGTAGATGGATCACCTTTGTGTGGAGGGATGATTGTTGCTGTTCTCCATTCATGAGGCACTTAGCCTGTTTGGAGACTACAGTTAAATAGTAATTCCAGAGGCCCTGATAGGTCATGTTTCATGCTATTTAGAAGGCATCCCGGGATATTGTATGGGCTCATTGATGCAGTGTTCTTGGTCTTATAGAGAGCGTTATGGAGTAGGGAGAGTTATATTTGATGGTATTTCCTGAGGGAAGGCTGAGGGTGAGAGAGGGGTAAAGTTGAAGCTTACTTTATCAGCCAGGAGGTTTGCCATATCTTCTAGCATATTATAGGTGGCACCATTTAAATATATTATGTATGTCATACTGTACATTTAGGTTCCTGGAACACCTATCTGTAGTCCCACATTAGTTCATACAACTTCCATTTGCTCCCTGGTTGTTTGAAAGGCATTGTGGCCTTGCTAGGCCAAAGTACTTACTGCAAACTTGAACAAATTTTCTGTGCATACACAGACATCCACATCTTCACTGCAGAGAGTGCCTACAGATAGAATACTAATAACCTTATATAAATAGTAAACCAGCCCACTAGGTGTCAACCTCTTCTATACCTCTTCTTCACTAGATTTGCACATACTTGCTCTGCTCCTACATTTCCCTTTGGTATCATTCCGTATGCTGGAAACGAAAACATGTATAAAGCCTTAATTGTAAATCCAAACTGTAGACCAAAACTGATTTCCTGAACTTTATTTATGCCCTGACTTTGGAATAGTGGTCCATTCCTGTCATAGTATTAAAAAGCATAAACATTTGATGAAGATAAGCAAAGACATAGAAGCATATGTTGTGAAGTCTTGCTCACAGATAAATCGCATGTAGTTAAATTAGCAGGTGCCACGCCAGAAAACAAAATTGGAAAGGTGAAGTTCCATGGGCCTCAGTACTGGGACACATTCTGTTTGGCATCTACTTCTTTGATCTCCAAACTATTTAGTCAAACATATTCCAAACTAAATATTTCAATGGCGACAAGCTGATTTCTGTCCTTTCCTAAGCATCATGTTACTTTGGGAAGGGCTAAATTATACACATCAAAAGTACTTCAAAATGTGCTTAAATTCAATGTAAAGAAATGTAGCATTGTCACCACTGGTAAGCAAAACTCAACATCACTTAAAGTAATGGAAGCACCCTACTCAGAGTTCTTATCATTGTTGTACACAACTCTTTACTCTTTGACCAATATGTCATAACAGTAGGCAGGAAAATTGTTCAACATAGTCCAAATAACAACTAAAGGTATCTCATCCAGCTCCAAAGAAGTTATAATATAATATCTCCACAATCTGCCATGATCAGATCAATTATAGAACATAATGCACCTTTTTGTATGTGTCTATCAAAACATATAAAGCTCTTGTCCTATACTCTGTTGCTTACAAACTCCTGCATGGTGACTTGTGTCTCTCACTCTGTGTTTTAAAGAACCCACCCCTCCTTGTTATTTTGAAATCTCCACAAAACAAATTAGTCCACAAACACTGACAAATAAAGAAGGCATGCCGGAGTGCGATTTCTTACTCAGAGCTTCCTCCTTTCCTGGAACAACAGCTTGCATATAGAACAAAGTGATACCTTTGCTTCCTCTAAGACAAATATTGACAAATGGATAGCTGCCTGTAAATTCATTCTGTGCTTGTCTTAGTTTGCCCTCCTGGAGACGGGAGTTGTTCTTTGAGTGTTGCTATTGGCAAGCTGATTATGTTCCAAGAACTGATTCTGTCTTATAATTTTTATGAAATCAATAAAATCTGAGGATCCTAGTCAATTTGACATTTTAGACAATGTCAGAATAATCAAGCATTCATATAACAATATAATTAGTCCCACCATTTTGCATACCACAGAAAATTATTGAAAGCTATATAAAAATGTTCTGCAAAATATAAATCTTTGCTGAATCCATGTCAGTAGCCTGAATCATAAAACACAAAAGAACAGAATGATGAGTCCAGTTTCCACAGGAAATCACAGCTGGTGAAATTTCTAAATGTGGGTGGCCATTATTTTTTTTCACTTTAGAAAATTTCTCCATGTGATCATGGAGTTGGCATATATACATTTGTAGAGTATGGGGGTCCTACACACCTGGAATATTTGAGGCATTTTTGTTTTGTGTATTGAATCTTAAGCATACTGGTTCAAGGTGTCACAGACAATCCCAAAATAGGTGTTAATTTTGCATTAGCTACTATGGTGCCTTAATGGATGTTGCATAAAACAGTTCTAGCTGGATGCAGTCCCCAATGTTTTTTAACAATGGAGCCTTACAAATGGCAAAGACTAAATCCTTTTGTTCAAATGCATATTAGGTAAAACAGATTTTGTTTGTAATTTTCTAAAAAATAAGTAATCAAAATGTTTCAGGTGTTTACTCTCTCATTCATATATGCAAGCTGTTTTACTATATTTATTTTTTAAATTATTTCCCTTTTTAGTACACAAAGTAAAAAAGTAACAATGTAATATTCTTTTTTTAAGATTTCTTAACTATGTAGTCTCTCTGGCATATGAGAGCATCACATTTTGAGTTAAAAACACACACCAGTATTATATTTTAGGTTTGTCATTTGTTTCATGAGATATGATTATAAAAGTTGGTTTATGACATTGGGGTGAAAACATATGGGGCATAATTCCAGAGCAATTTACCTTGAATGATATGTGTACCAAATTTGCAATTTTCAGTGTGGCTACAATCCATAACCAACCTTGGGAATACTGCATGCTGATACATGATTGCACATTTGGTCACCTCTGCCAGAACCCCATGTATGATTATATAACAGAATTTTGATGCACCAGCCTTGCTTATATCAGATGAATATACTGGCAGAGCATACCAATAAACAATGGTGTACCATATACGCGTGTTATTTGTCAACATCTCCTTTCTGACAGAGGTGTCTGTAGTTCTTTCTGTTCAAGAGGTACTGGCCTACAAGCTCATTACTCAGCAGAGTCTTATTATTTTGCCTAAGTAGTCTAGCAATCACCCACAGACAGTGAACAATCCTTCTGAAACCCCCTTCACTGTGAACGTGTGTGTACATGTGTGTGTGTGTGTGTGTGTGTGTGTGTGTGTGTGTGTGTGTGTGTGTGTGTGTGTGTGTGTATGTGTGGTGTATGTCTATGTGTTTGTGCTTTTGAATGTCCTGATGTCTGTGTGAATGTCTATGTGCAGTGTGTGGTGTGCTTGTGTGTGTGTGTGTGTGTGTGTGACAGTTGTCTAAGGGGCATGGTACCTCATTTAACTGTTTCACTTAGTGGAGTAAAGGCACGCTTGGCTAAATATAATGTTTTCCTTAATGTATTAAAGATAGAAGTTTGTTTAACTGTTATCTAAAATAGGTATAGCCCACTGTGAATGGTGGTGTACAAATTCACTTTGCCTGACCTGGGCACTGCTTTGATTTGTTCTTCAACATACAACAGCATTGCAAATGGCATGAATATGAGGAACCCAGGAAAGAAATTTAACAATAAAAGGCATTTTATAAAGCTACATTTTTCTAAAGCTTGCACTAATAAATTCAGTGTACATCCTGCAGCATTTTTAAGTCTATGATGTGGAATATATTGCAGACATTTTGTTTGTGTATATTATGTAACTCATTGCCACCACCCCACCAGACCATCATTTAGTTTATGAATTGTTTTTCACTCCCTTTGTTTGCAGGAAAAAGGTATATTCTTGACAACAGAGTTACTTAAAATGTTGGCATTTCTTATAATGTGGACTTAGTGCTGTGGTGGTGCTGGGTGGGATTCTGAAACTCTTGACTTGACATGGGCAGGTGAAGTTGTGGCAGAATGTATAGGTTAGAAAAGTATTTTTCTGTCAGTTCAAGCTGCTTATTCAGCTAACACATTTGTGTTTTATTTATTTTTATTTTATCTTTATTTTTTATTTTACATTTCTTGACCGGGTTAGTCTGGCTGGGTGGAAAGCCCTTTTTCAGCAGTGACCCGGGGAAAAAAGCTCCATTAGATTACAAGAAGTAACAGTTTAGTGTACAGATCACACATCATATTCTAACAATAGAGTAAGCAAAACACTATTTACAATATTTACATTATAGTCAAGATTAAAAAGTAGCTTAGCAGTGACGTTTTACAGAGCATAGTACAGAAGTAAACTGTGGAGATGAGTGGAGGTAATATGGGGGGGGGTTAAGAATCAAGAATAGGAGAGAGGGAGTGAGGTTAGAAAAAGGGTTAGGGGAAGGGGCTAGACATAATAGGGATGTTATATAGGTAGAATTAGATTTGAGATGAGACTGGAGGTTGAGGATAGAAAACATGTGGAACTAGAGGAGAGAGAGGTATGTAATGTGGAATAGTATGAAGGTTAGAGGAGAGAGAGAGAAAGAGGGATAGAGTCGATATTGTTTATGGTGACTGACTGCAGTGGCAGTACCAGTGATTTTTGAGATGTTCCTTTAAAGCTGCTTTGAATAATGTGGGGTTGGTAAGGGACCTTATCTCTTGAGACAGTTTATTCCAGGACATGGATGGGTGGTAGCTATAAATTTTACATCCAGTTTTAGTTTTGGGTTTGTAGATTTGGAGTAACTTTTGGTTAGAGCTTCTTAGTTTTCTGGAGGGAGAGTAGAAGGAGATGAGTGGCATGAGTGTTGGACAATATGAAGGCAAGTAAAGGATAGAGTGAATAATGGATAGCTGTGAGAGTAAAAGTTGGTGAAGTAGTTCTAACCAGTTCATTAGTTTTAGAGAGGTGCAGTGATGGGATTTATAGTTTTGATGTGCTGCAAAGCGAGCGATTTTATTGTAGGTGGTTTCAAGTTTGGTGATAAGGATATAGTCAAGATTAGCAAGGATCTGGGAGCCATACATAAGACTGGGTAGGAGGTACGGTTGAGAGAGTGTAATCTTGGCTTTAGAGGAAAGGAATTTTTTAGAACTGTAGAGGAGTCCGGGTTTTTGATGGGTCTTTTTGATACAATTATTGATATGTATATCAAATTTCAATTGATCGTCTATGGTAATTCCTAAGAGTTTGGGGCTAGGTCTACTTGTATGGGGGTGTTGTTAAGCGATAGAATAGTGAAAGTAGATTTGATATAGGCCGGATTTTTTGGGAAGAACAGTAGCAGTTTTTTTTTTTTTTATTGAGTATGAGCTGATTGTCAGTTAGCCATGTTTTGATTGAGTTAAAGGCAGTTTGGATGGCAGAATGGAGTTCAGAGAGGGAGCTGGCTAGAGTAGTAACGGTCGACTCATCAGCATATTGAACTAATGAAGACTGGGGGAGGAAGAATATAGTTTGTTAGTGAAAATATTAAAGAGTAAAGGCACTAAAATAGAGCCTTGAGGAACACCCATTTTGACTGGTAGAGGTGGTGAGAGTGCAGAATGCTATTTTACAGATTGGGTTCGATTGTTGAGGTAGCTAGAGAACCATGAAACAACTTCAGGGGAGAAGTTAAGTTCTTGTAATTTGTTTAACAGAAGAGGATGAGAGACAGTATCAGATGCCTTGGATTTATCCAGAAATAGGCATGAAACTAGCTTGTGGTCATCCCTGGCAAGAGAGACTGTGTGGAGAAAGGATAAGAGCGCTGTGGTAGTTCTATGTCTGGGTCTGAAGCTGTTGATTAGGAGATAGAAGGTTATGTTTGGTAAGATATTGCATGACTTTGGAAAGAGGGGACAAGATAGCAATGGGACAGAAGTTTGAGATATCTGAGGAGTTGTCGCCTTTGTGTATTATTGGGGATATCACTTGCTAACATACCTCTCAAACTCTCAGAGCAATAAATCTGTACAAAGCCAAAAATAATGGTGGGAGAAGGCCCAAAATAGGGACAGATTTTAAATACTGTTCCTGTAAACTCAGATAGTTGCTAGAATAACAGGTTGCACATTATTATGTATTTTCTGACTGATATGATGTCAGAAATTCAAATGTCTGTCATTATTTATTATTTAGTGACTTCGATCTTCATTTTGTTATCCCACAATTCCATCTGAGTGGGTTGGGTTAGATGATTATGTATGCCAATTTTATGTTAATCTGTGCCCCGATTTTTGGCCACTTCTCCCTACTTTACATGGGCCTTTGTCCTGATTTTTGATGTTTCCAGGTTCAGAGATATGTCTAGTAAGACTGTGTTAAGTATTTGAGTCAGAGATATGGGAATAAGTTGCCAATGAAATGTTGCTAAATATAGTTCTTTCATGTCTCTAAGTTGCTTATTTTTGCTGTAACATGACTAGAGCTCACCGGCAAAAAATTAGTAGTGCTATAGTGCTATTTTCTTTGAATACTGTCAAATAAAATAAAAAAAAAAACATAGTTATAGATTTAAATAAGTTGGCATAGGCAGGAAACCACACACATGGAAGGTGTATGGGAGTCATCTCTCTGCACAAATACTTGCTTATTTTGTATTTGTAAAAAAAATATTTTAGCTGTTGTTCTGTTTCTCCCCTCAATTTTGTAGCATGTAGCTATATGTATCTATATATAGACATAAAACAGACACTCACATAGATGAGGGTCTGTGTGTGTGTGTGTGTGTGTGTGTGTGTTTGTGTGTGTGTGTGTATATATGTATGTGTGTGTGTATGTATATCTATATATATATATATATATATATATATATATATATATATATATATATATATATATATGCCCATTTAATGGTATATGCATGTGTGTGTACATAAAAAAAAAAAAAAATATATATATATATATATATATATATATATATATATATATATATATATATATACCAAACATAAACTCCAGCAGTCTACATCCAAGTAGCCTAAAATATTGAATAACTTTTCTGATCCACTTAAACTATCTTTATTTACTTTACAACAAGTTAGCCCCACAAACTGTTTGCAAACCGGTTTCACCAAATGGCATCGTCAGTGTTTAATGCTGCTAGCAGTTAGTGGGGCTAAGTTGTTTATTTTCAGCTTTGTGGTTGAATGGACATTATATTTAATGTAAATAAAGTATGTTTAAGTGGACTGGAAAAGTGGTTGATGTTTTCCGTTTCATGCACCTTATTGGTATGAGCATCATTTGTTTGCTGGATTTTATATATCTATATATATATGTACATATATATATATATATATATATATATATATATATATATATATATATATATATAGCTATATATATATCCATCCACTGTCCCTTTTTCCCACTTTATATACACACATTAAGCACTTGGTTTTCTGCTTTAATGTGAAGTGATATTCATAAAAATATTATGCATCACCATCTGGCTTCTAGAAATGGCATGCAGCAGTATATAATATGAGTGAACTGAATACACTAATGCAGCTGAGGATAGTAACAATGTTTAGCATGATACTAGTACATATGACAGATACTAGAAGTAACTTAGTAAATTATGCTACACCTGACTTGCAGTACCCTCCCATCATGTCTAAGACTGACTTAGAAAAAAAACAATTCACCATTTCAACATGAAGATGGAGCTAAGGTTATCGCAATCAAAATCACAATTCAGCTGCTACAGGCACAGGGTATTATACAGCATTTTCAGTGGGTGCATGATGCATGAGTACAGTACTAGCATTCAGAAAACGATACTGCATTTGCATAAGCACTGAAGCACTTAAAGTATTGTACACATTTAAGTGTAGCGCTTTTTTTTTACATTTATAGGAAGTCATTTCTTACAGTTTCAGAACAGAAGACCCCCCCCCCCCCACAACTTTGAGTTGAGGGGAACACCAGTTTGAGAAACTGCATAGAGTTCCAGTAAACCTAGCTATGTTTCTGATTAGTATGTGATGACCCCACTTAAACCCAAGGCAATAACTAAGGAGCCTCACTCCTTACCACTGTCCCGGTAAGGGAGTGTCACTAAAAGCAGGAATAGAAATACACAATTTTCCCTAAGCCCACATCAGGAACAGGCTGCAAACCTGGGAATGGACTGTATGCTTCACTTCAGGTCCCCAAATGAGTCTTTATACTAACCACCAGTTCTAGGTATTTGACACACTCACTCTTAAATATTTGATATTCACACAAGTAAACACTCTTGGGAAAGACTGGCACAGATTAACCTATGTCTTCTTTCCCAAATTACAAGGTAATGGCTGCCACCAGTCAAATACCACAATACACTTCAAAATAAATGTTCAATTATATTCAGTAAAATACGTATCAGTATAAATGGTAGGATGTAATCCAAGCAGTAAAGATTTTTGGAGTCGCTCTGGTGTTATTGTAATAAGCATAAACACTCTCAGGTTACTAAAAGTACTTTTTAAATAAGTACTGGATAGCAATGAATATTTGTGTAATGCATACAGAATGCCAAGACACCATCATAGAGTAAGAACCTGCAGCATCACAGAGTGTAAAAGACTAGTTGTCAAATTTCTCAACAACTGCTGATAGTCCCCTTGATCAATTGCCTTTTTAATATCTAAGAGCATGGCACTTAAGAATAATATCAGTGTTATGTCTATATGAGTGGAAGTGTTGTCAGAATTCTGGAATGACGTCATTAGTGGTATTGAAACCACAACGAATTCCATGCCAAATGTGGCATCGAATGCCTGGTTTAATATGTTCCTTTATCTCCTAGTGATTAATTTTCTCTTAGCAGACTGAGTGACTAGATATTGTAGAAGGGATAAAACACTAATGGAGCAGGAACAGGTAGGGTGATTACTGTGGTATTCTTCCAACAGGTGTCAGCTGTTATTTATTTGTGTGTGCCATCTATCTTTCTATTTATTGCATTTATTTAACCTGTTTGTTTTTATTGATTGCTTAATCCCACTACACACAGCTGATTTCATGGCAACACAGTTTTGCAATTATACTGGATTTAGAGTACTTTAGTGAGAATACTAGGTTAAATCCATTATTCTTTAGTTTCCTGTTAAGATATGCAGTAGCGAAAGTTAATGGCAGTGACCTGAGTTTGTGAGAGAAGAGAAAGACATGCTGAAACTGTTTTGTTGCAGAGACGCAGAAGTAGATCAAGTCATGGAAATAGTCATTTTATGTGACTTTTGGGAACCTTTTAAAATGTTATCAAAACAAAATGAATCTTCTCAGCTGACAAAGGTACAGTTTAACAAACCACAGTATTTAATGATGGAAAGGTATTGTTGGAACTAGAAAAAGATTCTACTGATAACCTGTGGTGCTTCAGATAGGACTGCACAAGATCTCAGCCATATTTCAAAGACATCTATAAGAGGGAAGTGTGATGAGGGGGCAGAGAGTACAGGTAAATAAATCGTGAAGAGAAATGTATGTGCATCTGAGTTGCAAGCTGAGTTTATACTCTAACTTTGCAAGGCAGGATGGAAGAGGAACTTTAATGATTTTTTAAAAAAAATGTGAAACTGCAATTTGTAATAAAAGGGACATTGCCACAGAAGTTCCTTTTATGTCATATATCCAGATAAAGAAGAACTTTTGAGGAACATAGGATATTTGCTGCATTGCAGAACAGAGCCTTCCAAATAGATTTCACTTGAAAATGTGAAAGCTCTTAGCAGTTCTGTGTCTTTTATCAATCATAGAGATTTCAGAATTATTAATAAAAAGTCGTTAGAAGGAAATGCTTTCTGCAATTAAGAAATTACGTTATCAGAAGAGCATGTTCTTTATCATTCTCAGCATCATCACCAACCTCCCTTTTTCCATTTCTCCATGGGGATGAGGTGTTGTTTCAGCTGTTGCCAGTTCTCTTGATTCAATCCACTTTCCTGTCCTACCTTCTTCAACAGTCATGCCTAACTGCCACAGGTCTTATATAATACATCTACTTCTTTGCTGGATGTCCTCATTTTCTCTTGCCTTCTTCTTGTCTGTCCCAAATCTTCTCCGTCAAATCATCTTCTCTTTGATCTTTACTGCGATTGGAGCTACTTTGGCTTCTGCACTGATGTCATCATTTCCTTGTCTGTCCAATAATGTGATCCTATGACCAATCTCAGGCACTTCATTTCCATTACCTCTAGTCTCCTCAGCTGCTCTGCCTTCATTGACCAGGTTTCTGTACCACAGAAAAGTACTGGCCAAACAATTCTTTTGAGCAGCTTACTTTTCATCTTTGTTAGCATTCTTCTCACATACTATCCCTGACACTCTGCATCAGTTGGCTACAGAACCTTTGAATCTAGCTTTGGCCTCCCCGTTCAGACTTTCCTTTTTCTCAGCAACCACTTTCATACAAGTGAGGCTGTTAACCTGTTCCACAATTTTCCCTTCTACCTCACTTTTCAACTTCAAATTTCTCCATTTGTTACTATGATAACTTTCTTATCTGTACTTAGCTTCATCCCATGTGCTTTCAGCTTTACATTATTTTCCCGTCATTTGTTGGAGTTTCTTTGCAAATTCTGCTTGTAAGGCCACATCATCTACATGTAGCAACTTTGTTGATCTGCACCCTCCAACCTGATTGCTAATGTATTTCATCACTAGTATGAACAATGGTGTGCTCAAACTTAATCTCTGACGTAGACCCACTTTCTCACCAGTTAACACCTTTATGAGTTCTTATACATAGCATGCACTAATTTTGCCAGTGTTTCCTGAACTTCATACCATTGCAGTATGCAGTACTCTCTACATTATCTTACTTTGGGCCTTGTCATTTGCTTTCCCCAAATCTTGACCCACTTATTACTCTTTACTCATCTCCAGCTTCTTCTCCACTATATGCCTTACAGCAAACACCGGATAGGTTGTGCTGCATCCTGATCTAAATGTTAACCGCTCATTTGCCATCTTACTTTCTATTGCAATGCAAACTTGTTTATCAAGGGCCCTTTTAAGCCCTTTCAAGCAGTGTGACAGGAGTACCATGACAGGTGTAGAAATAAGGTTCATAATAAAAGCTAGTGGTGGAATGCAGGAAAATCTGAGCAATAGAAAGGAAAGCCTAAGCTAAGACATAATATTGGTTGGCTAACAAAGAGTCTAAGAAAGCAATCAAAACAGAAAAGAGCTATATTCCACCTATGTTTTCAAAATTTGAAATCAATCCCTCCTCCTCTCAAACATATTTCATACTTTTAAATGTGTCAAGAAGCATCTTATGCTATCTTTGCACTGTCTTTAATCAAACCCTGGGTAACACTATGCACATCTTAAATGCTCATTAATTGTCAACGTGCTTTCTTTAAAAAGTAATGCAATATGATATCCTCCTTCTTCCTCCATGCTGTCCCTCTCAGCATTATTACATTTTCCTCGTTTCCTTACTCTTGTCACTTGGTGCTCTACTAAATTCTCCTCCTATCTCTATTTCCTTATCATTTCATAAGCATCTCACTCCACCTGAACTCTCCTTTTCTCTATTTTGCCCAATCTAATCTATATGCATTTTATCTTATGACTACAAAAATGGCTGTCATGTTAACTTGTAGAATATCTACTTATCCATGGTGACCCACTTCATTAAATATTATTTCTACTACATCACCTTAATTTGTATTTCTACATTGCAACATAATATCATCCATGTCACTGAAAGCAGTAGGCTCACATAAAGTATTGTAAATATAGGCTCATAGGTTTATAGGTGTGTACTAAGCTAATGGCCCTGGAGCCTTTACAAGCCTAGCCCATTGGATTACCCTGGCATTGTGCCACCCATCCTTAGTTCCTAGTGCCTCTGTCAAGTAGAGCCATTGGATTGAACCCCGGGCTAAATTTTATATTTCCCATCCACTCATCAAGATTTCTCTTGAGGAGGACCAGTGAGGCACTCCACTTGACTGTATGGGAAGTCTATTCCATAGCATGGGCAGTCTCTGGGTTATGAACCTGTTGATTGTGGTGATGAGGTTGAGGTCACTGGAGCATGTAGTGTGGAGAGATTGAGATTTCTTTAGCTGTAGCATTTCTAACAGAGCTGGGTCAGACATGGCTTTGTAAGTCAAGCAGAGATCACCAATAAGTAGGTGATATGAGACAGAGAATAGTTGGAGTTTTTTGAGTCTGTCTATATAGGACAAGTGTTTAAGGCCTAAGATCCTCTTTGTGAGATATTTTTACAGCCTCTCCAGTTGTTGTAGGTGTCTAGTAAGGTACATGCCAAATGGGGCATTGTACTCAATGACTGGCCTAATGAGGGAAGTGTAGAGGGAAACAATGACCTCTTTCTTCCTGGATGCAAAACCCTTAGTAATGAGATGTGCCACATAGAAGGACTTTCTGATCACAGTAGCAATGTGGTGGTCAGAAGAGAGTTAGCTGTCAACCTGTGTTCCCAGATCTCCTATGATGCCTTCTGTGTTCAGTAGACTACCATCGATGTGGTAATTCATGGGAACCAAGTATTTCCCAAATGGGATGATGACACATTTTTTGGCATTGAGCTTAAAGCCATGGTTCTGACACCAGTCATTGGTCTTAGTGAGGCCTTTCTGTAGGATGTCGACATCATTTGGGGAGTTAATTATGGCTTCCAACTTGCAATCGTCTGTGAACTTTGTCAGCCAGGGTCCCTTCATGTTGGTCTGAACTTTAGAGAAGTAGATACCAAACAGGAGAGGACCCAGGACCGAACCCTGTGGGACTCCACTCATGACTGGTCGACAGTCTGGCTTGGAGTCAGCTACTTTCATACTGTGGGTTTTATCTGTGAGCCAATTTGCAACCCATCCAGTGATATAGGGGTTGATGCCTAGTTTAGTGAGTTTTTCTATGATTCCTGAGTGTGGAATGGTATAAAAGGCCTTTGCCAGATCAAGGTAGGCTGTATGAGCCACCTTGCCTTCATCCACAGCTCTAGTGACTGACTCAAAGAAGTCGACCAGCTTGAGCAGGTATGATCTACCCTTCACAAAACCAAACTGAGTGGGATCCAGAGTTTGGAGGTTCCCTATATCTTTGTTTATTAGGTCCATGATAATACGTTCCATAGCTTTGCATATCAGACCTGTCAGGGTAATGGGGTGATAGTTTCCAGGGTCTGTAGTCACTCCTCCTTTGTGGAGAGGGATGACTTTAGCAGTGCACCATTCAGTAGGGACAAAGCCTGAAGTGAAGCTGTGATTGAACAGGGCACACAGTTGAGGTGCCAGTTCACCCTGTAGTTCATGTAGAACATAGCCAGGGATAATGTCAGGTCCCATAGAAACTGTATTCTTGGCCTTGGATAGTGCTGTTTTAACCTGTGCAGCACTAATACTGGGTGCCTGGCAATCTGCTGATATTGTGATTGGTCCTTTGGTGGGGGAGAGAGGGGTAAAGTTGGCACTGAATCTGCCGACCAGTATATTGGCGATATCTGCTGGCTTGGTATAGGAGGTGCCATTGTGCAACAGCTCCGAGCAAATCTGAGTATTGCCATGGAGATTCTTTCCATAACTATAGAAGGCCTTGTGGTTGTCTTTACTATCTGCTGCCATTCTGTTTTCATAGCTAGCTTTAGAGGATTTGATGAGGGATCTTTTTGTTGAGGCTGATAAGGGAGTTTTTCCAGTCTTGGGATTTCACCTTATTTCTCATCAGTTTCCTCCTTCTGTTGTAGAGTTTGTCTAAGGCAGGGGACCACCAGATTGGCTTCCTTTTTTTGGAAAAGAGCGTCTTGGTTCTTTTGGGTATGGTGAGATCTATGCATTTGTGTACATACAAGGCATTAGTGTATGATTTGGTGGTCATGCAGCTGTTCTCCAATTGCATGGGTGCCATGAAGTTAGCCACCTCTGTTTTTGGGAGCCCAAAGTTAGCTTTGGAGAAGATTTTCATGGTGGTTACCTTTGCAGGGGGGTGGGGATGTGGATTTCCAAGGTGATTAGTTTGTGGTCGGATCTAACCAAGGAGGAGTTGACTATTGGTACAGAGCAATGGTCACCCGTGTTAGTAATGACCAGGTCAAGGATGTTGCTACCTGTAGTGAGGGTAAGAATGAGCTGGTCCATGGCATTGGAATTCATGAATTCCAGGAAACGTTGGCCAAGTGTATTGGTACATGAGTAGTTTTCCCAGTTAATGGAGGGGTAGTTGATGTTGCCCAGTATGAGAGTGTTAGGTTGAACCCTAATATTCTCCAGGGTGCATAGAAACGTGGAGTGTGAGTCTTGGGTCATGTTTGGGGACCTATAACAGGTTACGACCTGAATCGCTGTCTTACCCAAAGTTAGCTGCACTCAAAGTATCTCTGATGCATCATGTTGGGCTACCAGTCGGGAGGTGTACGTATCCTTTATGAATATGGAAATTCCACTGCCTTTGGAGCTTCGGTCCAAGTTCTGAGTTCGAAAGGTATGGAATGATTTATAGCCTGGAATGACACCAGAAACTTAGCCAATTGTTGAAATCAATCATTTTCTGCTCCACTGTGGGTTTCTATCCTCCCTATATTATCCTAAAAGCAGTTGCATGTGTGAAACTCCTTCAGTTATTCTGACCTGTCATGCCTGAAATCAGTAATGTATTGCATTTCCTTTTATTGGCTGCAAGATTGTTTCACATGAGTGGGCTGTTTTTTGAAAATTAGTGTTTTACACTTACAAGTTTGAAAGGTGCTTTGGATGAACAAAAATAATTTTCATTGTTAGTTGTTTGTGAATAATATGTGGTTCGTGATGGCTGTCCTATTAAACAAGTTTAGTCAAATATTTAGATGCTGTACTTATCAGTCTCAATCTATGGGTGTGTAAATAGGCCTAACAATTAAAAATGTAGTCAGGGTATGGGATTTCTGTATTAGAGTCAAATTTTACAAGTCATCACCCCAAAAAAATCTAACAAGCTTCTATACTAATACTTTACAGAATGTTGTTGCTGTGTTTTGGTTCACCAGCCTTTGTAAATAGTCTCACAACAGACTTAAATAAGCATTCATTTGCCAAACCTGTCCATGTATAACTCAACAGAACATCAATATGTGCCAGTCAATGACTAAAATCGTGATACATCCATACCACAGTTGAATAACCAAATAAGCATGGCATATGTACAGAAGGGAACAAAGTTCTCTGGACTCAAAAGTCTAAATATATCAAGTGATATGACAGTCTTCTGCACAAATCATAACAACATGTTGGAAGGAAGCTGCAAATTGATGTAAAGAAACTAACCAGCAAGCATGAATACTTCTGAAACAAAATAAATTCTTAAATTGTACTGTAATCATTATGTGGATAAAACCACTATTTTTCAAAAATCTTGTACAGTCTCACCATAACTGGCAGATAGATAAGATGATATACTGCTTACTAGATTGTTAGAAATGTTATTTTTTTTTGTTTGTTTGTTTTTACTGCTACCACTATCATACTCACAATTCACCTCAGTTTTTTTCTTTTCTTCTCCAACAAGATACTATACTGTCATTTACTATGCCTTTCAACTTTTAATATCCTTTCCTTTGTCCCATCCACTTGTTAGTCTACTGTAATTTGCTTTATTTTATTTTCTAAACAAATCAATTAAAACCACACCTAACACATAAAAACAAATCAATAAATTAGCAGACGTACTAGAAACTTCTGCTAAAAAATTATGAATTTGCCAGCAAGTAAGTTCAAGAGGAACCTGGATGATTGGATGGGGCACCATAAATTCTTAATGGGGATAATGCCCACAACCCTCCTGGACATGGGCAGTCATCACTAAATGCAATCTTGGGAACTGACTAGCATTTTTATGGCATTACATTGGGATGAAATGGCTAGGTCAATAGCCTAGTAATCTCCTATGATCCTATAAATGGGCAGCCTGGAGTCAAAGATTTGCAGAAAGGTTGTGAAAATGTAATGTCTGATCTTAGATAAAATGCACCTTTTATATTTTAATAGCTACATCATACTTTTCTCCACCACCTTCACTCCTTCCTCCCATTATCTGTTAACAGACATTGATGATATTTTCTGCAAGGTAGAACTAGGTGCTCTATTTATTGCCCAGGGTTTCACATGTTCTTAGTGGTGATCCAAAAACAGTGGCTCTACATGGATATGCACATATTAAACTTTCAGCATGCATAGTGACATGCAAAGGAGTTGTTGTAAAGATGCCCCTATCACAAAAGTATACCTTGCTTAACATGTAAGCAATTGTGGGACAGCTTTTACACTCAAGCAGCATTACATGTATATATGAGTAAGATTCTTAGACATACATTTATAATGAGCTCATTTCCAAGAGAATGTGGAGACGAGTTGGTGCTTGTGCATTATGGGATATTTTACTGAAGGCGTCAGTTGGGTAAATGTTTCATTTTAGCGTTTGTGCATATCTGGACATTTAACTTAATGAGTCGCTTGGTAAATGTTTCAATCTGGTGCTTGTGCATACTAGAATATGTTACTGAAGGGGTCGCTTGAGGAAATGTTTCATTTTGGTATTTGTGGATCTGTAACATTTTCCTGAATGGATTGCTTGGGTGAATGCTTCATTTTTGTGCCTTTGCATGAATAGACTCCTGAAGGGGTCGTTTGGGGAAATAATTTATTTGTTTGTCAAGGAAATGCTGATACATACTTGGACAAGCACATTTGTGGACTACAACTCCAATATCAAAGGTGAAGCATCACTTTTAACAACAGATGTGTGTACTGTAGGGACGCTGAACTATGAACTGCAAAACGACCTTAATTTACAACATTTTTCACTTGCATCTCATTACTTTCAAAGCCTTTTGAATTGATGTAAATGGCCTCTATGAATCTTGCCTTTGCTACTGTCATTTGTAAGCATCAGGAATACACCTATCACATTTGTGCAAGTGACTATGAATGCCAACCTACATTTGCTTTACTATTTAGATGAGTATTCTTTATAATGATCTTGATATTGAGAAGTGTGTTGATTCAGTCCTCCCAGAATTCTCTATAATTGTCTACACTATCTCCCAACCAAAGTTTTTGGACTTCTAGGTAAACTATTAATATGTTATAAAACCCTTCTTCGTTATGATGGCTGCAGGTTCAAATCCCCTCATAGTCATTTCACAAAGGGTTGGGAGGGTGGCCTAATGGTTAACGTGTTTGCCTTACAATCACAAGGTGCAGGGTTTGAGTCTCACAAGGGATAATTGGCTAAGCTTAAAATGGCTCGCAAGGGCAGATAGCTTAGTACTAATCTATGAGTTTTCACTTAATAATCTATCATTTTAAATGGGATACAGCAATACTAACAACTGCAAAAAATGTGGGAGATGTAATTATTGCAATTACAATTTAAAGTGTGACAGGTGTTGCTTTGGCTGGATGTGGGGATGTACATACAAGAGTTAATTGTAATACTCAAGCTGTAGTGTACATCTCTACATGCAATCCTGTGATGTGTTTATATAGGGGAAATGCATTATATAAGCACACAATGGTTTGTTCAAACTGCATAAAGTTTGTATTGTATGTAATCAATAAAGTTAATAATAATGAATTATTATTAGGAAGACAAATTAGAAATGAAGGAATTATTATGGCAAGTAAAACTTAATGCAGATGTATTTCCAGAATTAAATGAATATATTAGTATAAGCTGTGTTTTAAAATTGCAAGCTTGTAAAATATGATTTCAATGAAATCACTGGTGATACAAGTATTACAAGAAAAATAAGGGAATTAATATTTTGTGAAATTTTTTTAATGTATTTATTGTGTTTTGAAATGGATGGTATAGGATGAATTTTTAATGGATAATTGTCAAGTAATTTCCATGTGCATGTTTAAAACAAAGCAAGGTGAAGTGTGGAACTGATTCCAATGACGTTTTGCTTGCAGATGACTCTGAACTGTATTGTTATTAAGTAAACAGTGGGGTTGTGAGTAGTGGATCTTGATGTTTTTTGACTGGATTTATTTACCTTAATAGAGCACTGGTTTACATGAAACATTGATAAAACAGCATATATTATACAGTATGCAAATACTGAACATTCAACAAGCTGTATATATATGCATATATTTACATAAAGAGGGGAGAATATATACAGGGAATAAACATGAAGAGGAATGAGAGAGAAAAAGGAAAGAAGAAAAGAAAAAGATACAGAAATACAATAAATATCATTATACAACAACCCCCCTTTAATATTCCAAAATGTGCACACTGATTGGTCAGCATGCACATTGTAAATCAGAGTTATAGTAATGGAAAAAGGTCCGGTCGCCCGAACTTTTTCCATTAGTATAACTCTTTTTTTTTTTACAGCAACGGAGAGCATAAGATCTCCGTTGCTTTTACTGTCCCGCTATGTTAAACGAGTTTAACATAGCGAGACAGCTTTAAAAAAAGTAACGGAGATCTTCCTATCTCCTTTGCTTTTTTTAAAGCTGTCTCGCTATGTTAAACTCCTTTAACATAGCGAGAAATTGTGTAAAAAGCAACGGAGATCTTGCTTTCTCCGTTGCTTTTTTCAAAACTGTCTCGCTATGTTAAATGGGTTTAACATAGCGAGACAGCTTTAAAAAAAGCAACGGAGATTCTCCGTTGCTTTTTTTTAAAGCAGTCTCGCTATGTTAAACTCCTTTAACATAGTGATACAGTTTGTAAAAAGCAATGGAGATCTTGCTTTCTCTGTTGCTTCCGCCCACTGCTCTGATGTACTGTGTAAAGACAGCTGCGGAAGGGCAGCAAGGAAGCATTATACAATGCCATTATTTAAGAAAATTAATTATTTTTTTTCTTAAATAATGTCATTGTATAATAGCAATAACCCACTTCTGGGTGTGGGTAATGCTGGCTTTACCCACGGTTGTCTTTGTTTGGCCACTCGGGCTTTACCCTCATGACCAAACCACACCAACCATGGGTAAATCCAGCATTGCCCACACCTAGGCGTGGGTTATTGCTATAGGAAACAAGATGGCAGTGACAAAGTTTTAATAGTTCTAGCTTATGTACTGAAGTCAACAGTATACAAGCAGTTGAGAATGAGAGAAGATTGCCATTAGTGGAGAAATGATGGAGCAGTACACGATCATCTACCTAACATACATTTCAGAATGTTATGCAAGTATCACGTGGTGTGATGAGAATTAATAGTCTGGTGTGCTGTAACCCAGTGCGAGGTGCATATGTGTACTATAAACCAATGTGAGGTGTAGATGTGTACTAAAACCCAGTGTGAGGTGCAGATGTGTAGTATAACCCAGTTAAAGGTGCAGATGTGTCATGTCCTATAGACAGATAGTTACATTCACAATCTTTTAGTAAGCAAAGCTTGAATTCAGGTCTTTACAGGTAGTTGTCTATAAGTTAATAATTCTAGTAATGTGGCTTTGTAGAAGTTTATTCATTTTGCACTGCAATATTCACTTAGTTATGAGTTATTCCTTAAGACACAGAAAAGTGCCTGACCTGATAACTGCTATTAAAAAGATTTTGAAAAAAACATGTCAGGCATATGCATTACAAAGTGTAATATGTATAGGATACTGCTTCTGTGATACATAATCATGAATAATTATCTGTAACAACCACTGTTCTAACTATAGGCACTAAAAAAAAAAAATCAATGTTTCATTTATGACATGAGAAAACTCTGCCATCTGAATATGAACAGCTTTGTTATGTTATATATTGCTTGGCAGTGCAGACACTTTTTATCCCTTCCACTTTTATTTTTTGTTGTTGCTGAACTCTGAACTACCAAGAGGACTGATCAAAAATAACCATGACTAGCTTAATTAGCAAATATAAAAACACATCAAAAACAGCCATTCCATAAAATGACTTGGCAGCATGGTTGAATGCTCACCTAAATCATAGATTCTTTAATAACTTCAACAGCACATCTTCCTAAAACAGTCATGTTGTTAGTCTGCTCAGTATGCATAAACCAACAGTCCTACTTCTCACCAACCACAATTCTACTCCACCAAGTAGTGTAATACCACTCAAGTGATCCAAATGAGAGTGCCACCTGAGCTCAAATGGGGGGAGGAAGTAGGATCCTACCTACTTGAACAACTACTAGGGCTCTTCTTCTGTCAAACACTTCCTGATGGCAATTCAGGATGGGTGGGCAGGCAACATAATCTATCATGCCAGAGAGAATTCTTCTACCCGGAACCTAACCTTATATTCTTCCTCTTCCCCTCCTCTTTCTGTGACATCACTCTCCTTCCCTCCTACTTTTGCTAGTCTCCAGCCATCTCAGTTCTCAAAGGAACAGCCCAGCAATGAATTAGTCTGCTAGGCAAAGACTGTTTGTTACTGAACTTTTACCAAACAAGAAAATAATTCAACAAATGCTCATGACTTTGTGAACAGCTTTATTAACAAACATGGAAAAACACATCAGATGTAGCAATACAATAAATTAAGTCAGCAACATGATATAATGCTCACCTAAATTTTATGCTCTGTAACAACATCAACAGCACATCTTCCAAACTAGGCAGCAAGTTAGAACACCCATAATGCACATGCTAGCAGAATCCTACCACTCACTAATCACAGTTTCACTCCGCCAAGCAGTCTAATACTGATCACATGATTCAAGTACTCCATCACTATAGATCCAAGCCGGATCACTATCCTCAAAATCCAAGTGCTCCAGAAAAAATAAATAAATCAACATTCACCCTAGCCACTCTGTGATTATAAAATGTCACAGTAATTTTCATTGCCTTAAACTTAAATGGCCCTCCTCAAACCAACTTGGGAATTATGGATGACCAAATTGCCGTAGCCCATGGAAACCTCTGAGAAACCACTAACAAATCTCTTATTAAACAATATTAAACAAGTAAACAAAAGTATAACTCCAATATAAGCACCTGCAAGATGTATCATCATTCTCAATGGATAACCATATTGCTGTCTGACCTCCTTCACTGCTGGAAACAACTGGCACCACTGCATACCTCAATGACCACACCCATTACTTACCACTGCTCTGGATCCAGGTCCAAGTTCACACAACCATGTCTCACTTCAGCTATTCTAGTTGCCAGTAAATAAAAGAGCGCCGCAACATTACTAACAGCTACCTGCTGAACACCATCAGCATCTATGAGATCAAAAACTTTGATGAAACTTCACTGCCAAATCGCTTCTTTTATGACCTGTGGGATGTGAGCTGTAATAAAGATCGACATACCAGCTAAACTACATAGCAGAACAGGGTGCAGCCAACAATTCATAGTGCCAATAAAACTTCCCTCCCCTTAACCTTATCTTGTATATCCTTCCACTTTCTTCCCACCTATCTCATGACCTCATTGTCCCCCCACCACTGTTACTAACATTCCATCATCTCAATCCTTAAAGGAAGAGCCAAGCAACACATTAGTCTGGTAGGCAATCTCCATTTATTTACTTTAATTTCTGTTTTTCTCATTCTTTCTTCATTTTTTTTATTGTTTTGTAATCACAATCAAAAGATGCATGCTCACTGTTCCTAATCACTAATTAATGTTTCCGTTTTGCTTTGCCTTGAGACTTATCCATTGAAAATGTGCTGCTACTCCAACCAGATCTGTGGCTGACAAAGATAAAATCTTCTGTATGACCTAGGTGCCCTGGCATTAGATAGTGGTGTGGCCTCTAGACATATAGGCTGGGGGAGGGGTAGAAATGACAAGGAAACTGTCTGCTCACTTTTCTCTGACAATATTGAGAGATACATTTTTGAGGAGCATGCTTCATTCTTGATCCATAGTGTAGATCAGGAAAGAAAGAGATGCTTTCCTACAAGGGAAAAGAGGGCCTCTGGAGGGGTTTCGTTATTCACAAAAAAACATCCTTTGGTAATTATGGAAATGTGAAGAGAAACACAGTACGAATAGGAAAAACAGAATCAATGTGTGTATGATAGCCTCCAGTTCTCTCCATTAAGGGAAATTACTGACAGGGAAAGAGCAGAAAAAAATGATTATCTGTTATGTTCTACCACATTGGTTTTCTCAATGCCCTCCAAATGTTTCCTTGCATTTCTTCTTCTCATTTATACCCTTAGTTTTGTATATATATTGAAATTAGTTTAATCATATCTCCTTTTCTATTTTTCATGTTCTTTAATATAGGGTAGGTACACAATATTATAGCATCTGCACTTTGCTTTATAACATTTTTATCCTCAATTGAATTAATATATTTTTGTTTTATTTCATCTACTTTGGTTTCACTCTTTTTTCTGTCCTCCAGTCCATGTTCTTGTTTACTCACTTTATTTTTGCATTTCTCTGTTTTAGCTGCTGTGATCAAAGATTGTATAAAATCTAAAAATGTATTGGATTTTAATACAGCTTTACTACTTATTCAATCACAGGTATGAAATTGTTTATCTGAGTTTTAGTTCACTTATAATTATTATTAAACTCACAGATAAGTACTAGGGCTGTAAGTCTGAAGTACAATTCTGTTGTCTACTTTTCCTGTTTGTTCAGCAGTATATGTAGAATATGTAGATTGCAAAGTGAGTGTTGTATCAACAATTTACTATGTTTTTAGCATTTCTATAATGTCTTAAAATCTGTCTTCTTGCACTGTTCTTGCCTTATAACTATCTGATAACTGTTCTAATGGAGAATAACGATTTTAAATCTCCCATTTCTTAAATCTTTCATGGCAATTGCTTAATTATGACATTTTGTAAATTACCTTTTCCATTTTGAACAAATGTTACTTTAATCAGAATCTATTAATGGTATTCAAGCACATGTTGTACAATTGTGTAAAGCTGGTAAATTCACCAGAGCTGTACATGCTCCATAATTATCAAGCAAAAGTATATGAAGCACTGATAAGCTAGCAGGTAAATAGAACAGTATAGGAACAATAGTTGTCATGCATATTAGGTCAGGTGGCACTGGGGTTCACTCAGAAATCTTCAAGTATTGACTAACTTCACACATATATTATATCAGAGCCAATTCATACTGTAAAGCCAGTGTAATTCTCAGCATTTCATGCTTGAACAATGCCATCTGCAAAAACATGCAATACATCTACAATGTGCCGTACTTCATATACTCGTTAGACTGGAAATGTGTGTGTGTGTGTGTGTGTGTGTGTGTGTGTGTGTGTGTGTGTGTGTGTGTGTGTGTGTGTGTGTGTGCATTCAGTCTTCATCCAACAGTTGGGTAATGGGGGGACTTAGGGTGGAAGGACACAAAGGCTGCTAATTATTGTTCTGATTTTGATGGGTATTTTGTATCATTCAGGCATACTGTAACACAACAATTGAAAGCTGACATAATACAATAACTGCAAACCAGCTGAATGTTGCACCAGATTTCAGTGCAAACATGCCCTGGAGAAAAGCTGCACTTACACATACTACCAAAGAGTTGACAACACTAATATGAGTAAAATACGGCATCTCATTCTCTCATTTAAATGAATATAAAATCCTTACCCTCCACAGTAATGGCTGAAAACACAGAATTGACTTAGATTTGCTTTTGGCCCTGCCCATATAGCACCAGGCGGAACAGTGCAGCATTAGAACTACTGGCATTGGAAGTATATTTACAAAAAAGTGCTTACTTTGCAAAAGAATATGACATACAAATGCCGATATAGATATTTTACAAAAATCTGTTCACATTCACTGTAATCTATGTAATGTAGCATAAATCATTATCATTGTCTTCTTTTTATTATGTTACACACAGTTTCTGTAGTTGTGTCACACAAATATGTTGTCAGTATTATGCAGATATATCACATTATGTTGCACACTCATGAGCATATCCTCTACCCATTGCAGCCTTGGTCTCTTAGCCCCTTTTCCAGGCACTCCACTCTATGTTTCATCTTCACAACTGCCCGTTTGCTGCATATGATATAGGACATGCCTGTAAGTATGCAGGCTAAGACTGAGGTGAGGCAGTATTGCTATAAAACTAGCCCTTTTGGGACAGCTAGACTGCACACACACACACACACACACACACACACACACACACACACACACACACACACACACACACACACACACACTCATACATATATCAGTCTACTTTTAAATACTGTATTACCAGAAGACCGAACAATCCATGACCAAGACCATAAAACCAAAAATTCAAATTCCTGAAAGTTTAAAACACTGAGTCCCAAAATATTGAAAAGCAGAAAGCAACCATAATGTATTATTTTTTTATTACTTGATTATTGGCTGCTTCTCCCACACCCCCTGCAAATTAAATATACCAACTCCAAGATCACACTACTTTGAATAAAAGAGAACAGTCTAGCAATCTCTAAAGAATAGCTGTGTCTTAACATTTCAGCCTAAGTTACACAGCACAGTACAGAGTATACCTTTCAACTGCAACCAGATCTCCTGTATTATTATGACTAATGATTTTTTTTAAACTAGTAGCCACTACCTAAACAAATGATAACACCTATACGTCTACATATACCAGTACATTTCTACTTACAAAACCAGCATTATTTAACTTTAAAGCTCCAACAGATAGCATTCAATTAATTCAACTTCTTTTTCTTTGTTACAATTTAAACTTCCATAAACTTCTCTAAAGACAAGAAAACCATGGAATGTCAACTCTGCCATATTTTTTTACATGCTTAGTACAAAAGCTTAAAGGGAAAAAGCACCATTAATCCACTTGCCATTTAACTTTTTAATTACATTTCAAATCTTCCAAAGTTTCAGGAATTTCAATTTTTGGCTTTATGGTCTTGGAGATGTGTCATTCGGTCTTCTGGTTAGTATAGGATATAGAAGTAGACCCATAGATATCTCTCTCTCGCTCTCTCTGTATATATATATATATATATATATATATATATATATATATATATATATTTTTTTTATATATATATATATATATATATATATATACACACACACACACACACATACATACACAAACACACATTCACTTGGCCACCATTTCTAGTATAGGTAGCATAGCACACTGTGGGTATAATGCATGTTTATGCATAGAAATGTGGGGAACTTACTTCGACTATGAGTGGATGAAAGTGAATGAATTGCGAGGACTGGAATTGCCAAACTGTATTAGCTGGAAAAAAATGCCAAAATACACTTTTTTCCCCTGGTGGCAGGACTACCTGCACCAGTCATAAATATTTCAAATCTATGATTATAGAAATTCCCCCCAAAAGGGCATCAATGCTGGCACAATATGCCAACAGGGATTTCCTATGGAAGAACTCTGCTCATCGGCAGTTTGAACCATGGGCAATTGAAGCCCAAGCATTCAGCCTTTATCCACCACTAAGGGTAAAGGGGGGCATAGGGTTAAAGGGGTGAAGGCTGCTTATTATTGTTCTTTTTTTTATGTGCATTGTGTACCATTCACAGTCATTCTGAAAAGGCTGACACTTTATAGTAATTTCCAAGAATGTAGAAGACAAAGTAGCCAAAACCTTTTATTAAGACTGTGCAGGACATATGTGAATCTCTCACCAAATCACAAATAGTATAGGGAGGTTTGAGATTTCTATTTTCAATTCATTTAGTCTATGTGCTTTATATTTATTCTGTAATTGCTTTGTGGGTCCCTTCATTTTGAAATTGTTTTTTTCCAAAAAAATTAAAATTGTGACTTTTAAAAATAGCCACATGCAGTCTCCTTTGATTTTCTCTAAAAAAACTAACATAAAATCATCATCATCTTTCTTAACAGTTTTATATGTCATCTCTAGAGTGGTTGAAGGAGAAAAAAACATTGTATTCCACTATAATTTTCAGACCAAATCCCCATGCACATAGCAGCAAAAGTTGTCAATGCACACAGGAAGGCACCACAAAAAAGGAGCAAGATTTTGGTAAAATAAAATTAACATGAATACATTTTAATTATTTTGAAGGTCCAACATTGCATTTATTTGTTTAATGAGCTGCACAGGAGTTTGACTTACAACATAAATAAAAAAAGCAAGCCGTCCAGAAAGTGAATCTTTCCTTTCGAAAGTAGTCCAATATTCTACAGAGGAATACAGGATTGATTTTTGTACCACTGAGTGAAAACTACATAATGAACCTTATACATTATTCATGGTGCTTTTTCCTGCACTTATTTCCTGGTTTGCTGCTTCATTCAATGAGTGTCTGTCACCAGTGCTTTTCATAAATCAGCATCTTTCAATACAAGTCTATGGGGGAAAATTACATCCAAAGGAAATCACTGGTATCTCTGCGTATTATATCCATTTAGTGGGGCACTTCCTTCTGGGACTTGTATTTAGGAAAGTTCTGTTAACAGCTTCCGAATCAATGCCCAATTCTCATGTATTATGCAGCTCTTTTGTGAATTTTCCTGAGGTCTGCTGTATGGCATTTGAATATCATTTTAGAATGTTATAATGTGCAACATCAAAAGACACAAGACTGGGGTGTCATCTCCCCTGCTTTTATTTAATCTCTGACTCAGTATTATTAGAAAGAACATCTCCTTACTCTTAAAGTTATCAAACAGATGATGTGTCTACAGCATCTTCTTTATTCCCTAAACTAACTTCTGGAATGGTTACTGGTTTTAGGTCCCAAACTGTAAGATTTGAGAGTCAAGAGTTTTCTGACCTCATGGCCTGTATCTCCATTTGTGACCATGTACTGACGAAGCATTCATTATCCTTCAGGGCTCTGGCCTCAAACTGCTACCTCACAATGGTTATACAGGCAATGCTTTATTATTTTCACTCATGTACTTCTTGGTCATTCACTTATGATTTTCAGAACATTTTAATAATATTGAGAAATGTCAAAATTGTCAATGTGTGTACTAGAATGTAAGGTGTGCTACTGTACTCACGTGGTACACAAATGTAAGCATACATCACTAACGTAACCAAAAGCAGTGCTCATTCCAGTATGCATGACCAATATTCAGTCAGTTGCTGTGGATTCTGCACGCATAAAAAAAAAAAGCGAAGTAATACTGGGAAGTCACACAAAGCTTTCAGATAATTATTTATCTCAGCTGTCAAATTTAAAAATATTTTATCTTTAATAACAGCTACAAAAACTCCACAAATATGAAAGTAAACAGCAAATTTCCCAAATACTCATTGTTGCAGTAAATGGTGTTGATATAGCCCCAGGTTTCACCATTCATGCCATGTGGTAATCTTCTCAGAAATATGTCAATCAAACTTCAGCTTTCTAATTATTGAAGAGAAAAGAAAAGAAAGGGAAGGGGAAAAATAAAAGAGAGAGACAGAAAGAAAGAAAGAAAAAGAACAAAGAAAAGAAATGCACACCAAATAGCAAAGACAACATTCTTCTATGGCAAAGTCTTCAGATTTCTTGTGATTCAAAAAATCAAGTTATTTGTTTTATATTTTACATTCCAGTCCACAAAGAGAAGATAAGCAAGCTTCTGTGCATCAGTTCCTCAGATGCGCATGCACCCAAAGAACCTGATTTAACCAGATAACGCTTATTGATGAGTCATAAGTACTCTAAACGTTAAAAGGATTATTCGCAGAATGCATCAGCTGTCTAGCCTTTCTGTTACAAATGCTGAATAAAACATTCTACTTATTTAAAAAGATTGTGCTGTACCCATGCTACCCAGCTTTTCCTAATATAAACTGAGTTATGCAATGTTTATACCACAAACGTAGATAATTAGGATGACAGCACACACAGACACAAACACAAAAGGAGTTCTTCTCTAAAACTGAACATATCTTCTCTTCCTTGTTTCATGATACATAGTGCTATGGGAATAAGTATTAATGATGCTTACTAGCTTTTGTGACAGCTTGGGATGATTCTTCACAGTACGTGGTTGAAGGAGGCATGCCTGAGCAGGCTTAAGTGGCAAAGGGATGTTTGTAAATGTAATTATGACATTTTCTTTCAATAGCAAATGTATAAAGCAAGTAAGTTGTTCTACAAAGACAAGACTGCATAGAAGTGTGTGTATGATTTTATGAACTTATGAAAACTGAACAAAGGTGACAGATTAACAAAATTCAGACTTGCCCTTAAAAACAACAGCTGTGTGCCACTGCATAGCTTTCTCATGAAGGAGAGACAGGCTAATTAATATTGCTATTTATTGTTCGCTCTGTGGAGCAAAAGGAAAAAGCACTAGGATTATTATGGGATATATTCAGCTAACAGTCATTTCACTTAGTGACAAAAGATTCAGGCATTGATCCCTGACAGTGACCCAAGTGACTGGTGTTTGAATCACATCCTTAGTACCAAAGGGGCCAGGCAGAAAGGGGTAGCAGAGAAATGGCAGATCATTCCTGGATCATTATTCTTCTATCTGTCCCTCTGTCAGCTCTTTTTATGTTGTTAACAGAAACCTTCCAGGTCAATCAACCCATTTGTTTTCCATCACCAGGGAAATGGTTTACCTGGACATGTCATCATTTAGACTGCCATAATGGGTAATTTGAAATTCAATCCCCAAGTGCACTCAGCATAGCACTGGGGCTGGGGGACATAAAATGGAACGACAATGGAGGTTACCCTTTGTTTCCTGAAGGGACATTCCTTTCAAACAGCCACCCCCCCCCCCCCCCAAGCAACTATCAGTAGGTTCTCTGCTTCACGAAACTGCACTCATTGCAAGCATTCCTAACCCTGGAAAATGCTGACATCTTTGCAGTCACAGAAACCTGGTTCAATGCTGTGGAGACCACCCTAGCCTTATCTAGTAACTCATCATATCATACATTCAGATCCTAAGCTGTGGGCAGTAAAGCCAAAGGAGATGGAGTTTCAATATACATTAAAGACATACTCACCTCCAGGCTGGTCAAACAGTATGACACACAGGAGACACTCCAGGTGCAGTTAACCATTCACAAGACCCCTATTCAAATCATAGCTCGCTACCGGCCACAAAGTCTGACTCTAGATGCCCAATCTACCTATTTCGACCTGTCTAAATCTATCAAGATTCAACCATTTACCCTGATCCTGGGTGACTTTAACTTCCCAAACATAGATTAGCAGAACTACTCATGCCAGAACACAAATGCCCAGAGATTCCTTGATTTTGTCAATGCAAATGCCTTGGAACAGCTAGTTGATACCCCCATAAGGGGTGATAATATCTTGGACTTGGTATTAACCAACATGAGTAACCACTGCAGCATCCCTATAGTATCATCCTCCCTGGTAAGATCTGACCACAAAGGTGTCACTTTCTCCATCTCACCCAACCCCCCCCCCCATAGCTATTATCAGACAAAACAATTTCTTTAAAGCTGATTACAGCCTCTTGAGGGATGGTATAAACAGCTTCACAGCTCCCTCCTCCTCTGTAGGAACTGGCACCAATATCCAAAACTACACCAAAGCACTATACGAGCATTTATATAGATGCATGGAATCAGGAATACCCAAAGGGACTAAATCCATCTTCCACAAGAAAGAGCAAACCTGTCTCGTGGACATCTGCAATAAATAAACTCTATAACAAAAGGAAAAAATTGCTGTCTAAGAGCAAGAAGGAGTAGGTGCCCAACTGAAGCAATGTCTCCTTAGCCTGAACAAACAAATAAGAGCAGTAGTGAAATCTTACAAAGCAAATTTGAAGTCCAAATTGGCCGCATCTACTAGAGACAATCATAAGGCCTTCTTCCATATGCCTGCAGCCTCAAAGGAAGCATCCAGATGTGTTCAGAACTACTGACCAAGGACGCCACATATACAAATGCCATAGATATAGCAAACCTGCTGACTGCAGATTCATTGAAAACTTTACCCCTCTGTCTCCCCATCAGTAAATCAGGACATCCCCAGTACCTAGCCTCTTCCCATTATATCTAGGGAACAGGTCATCACTGCTCTCTGAGCAAAAAAATACAGCCTCCATGGGAACCGATAACATCCCAGGCTGCATCCTATATGAACTCAGACAGGAACTTGGAGCACCATTAGGCACCCTAGTCAACCAAAGCCTGAGTACAGGTTTCATCCCAGCTGAGTGGAGGACAGCCACTGTCCACAAAGGTGGAGCATCCACTGATTTGGGAAATTATAGACCCATCAGCCTAACTAGCCTGATTTTCAAGGCCATGGAATGGATTATTATGGACCTCATTAACAAGGACATTGGCAACCTCCAAATAATTGATTCCACACAGTTTGGTTTCATCAAGGGGAGGTCATGTCTGCTAAATCTGATCAACTTCTTTGAGACAGTCACTAAAGCCATGGATGAGGGGAAGACGGTGCCGGTGCACACCACCTACCTTGACCTGGCCAAAGCCTTTGACACTGTTCCTCACTTGAGCATAATAGATAAACTCTCTGAACTAAGCATCAGTCTATATGTTAGCAGATGGGTAGCAGATTGACTCACTGATAGAACCCACGTAATCAAAACAGGGGAAGCCACCTCAAGCAGTAGACCCATAACACGTGGCATACCCCAGCGTTCGGTCTTGTAGCCTCTGTTATTTGGGATATACTTTTCTGAGGTGCAGGCCAAAACCAGTGGGCTATGGCTGACCAAGTTTGCAGAAGACTACAAGCCGGGTGCTGTCATCAATTCCCCTATTGATGTGGACATCCTCCAAGAGAGTCTCACTCAAACAAATGAGTGATGCCAGAAACATGACCTAAAGCTGGATACCAAAAAATGCATCATCATGTCCTTTGGGGAGAGTAACATCCCCACAAATTATCACATGAATAACAATGTCCTAAGCACTCAGTTGTGAGGGATTTGGGCACTCTGGTTGATAGCAACCTGACTTTTGACCACCATGTTGCTTCCGTTGAATGGAAAGGCTTCTACATGACCCACCTCATAAGTAAGGGTATCTTATCCAGGGACAAGGAGGGCATAACATCCCTGCATTCTTCCCTAATAAAGCCCATTATTGAGTATAATGCCCCTTTTGACATGTACCTCACAAAGCACATGCAGCAGCTTGAGAGACCACAGAGGTTCCTCACCAGGAGAATCTGGGGCCTCAAACATCTACAGATTAAAAGCCCTATCCCTCTACTCAGTTGCAAACAGACTCCTCAGAGGTGACCTCTGTCTGGCATACAAGGTGATCACGGACCCCAACTTGATGGGACTGCTGCATATCCGCAAGTCAAGCTCCACTCAATTAACCCACATGCACAGCCTCAACCAGGTCTGTGACATTAACAAGGCTTGTTGTCAGGACAGATTTGTGTCCCAGAAACTCCCCCATCTATGGAATAGACACCCTCTCCACATCAAGCAGAGTACCTCTTTACCCCTTTTTAAGCACAACCTGGATAACTGGATGGGAAACAGAAAATATACCCCTGGGATTCCACCCATGTCCCTGCTGGACAGGGGCATTGGGTGCAGATTTGTTTAAACATGGGCTAAACTCTTGGCTAGGCTTATAAGGGCCTCAAGGCTAATAGCCTAGTAACCTCCTATGATCCTATAAAAAGGATAAAAAAAGCTGCCTAGTAGCTGGAGGAGCTGACACAGAGTCAGAGAGAGGAACCATGTCTTAAACATAAAGAATCATTAAACCTGTTCATCTCTGTCAGGAGAAAAGGAATGGCTATAAATGGTGAGGAAGACAACCATTGTCTGCTTCCAGTGCAGATTCATAATTCAGGAGATTAGCATCTTCCCAATCAAGCAAGTGGGTTGTGATCTAATAGGATATACTTTCCAAGGAGGTGTGATGTGGTGTTCTCTGCACTCCTCTGCACTTTATAACACAACTCATGTTAAGCCAGCTTATTCAGAACGGTAAAGCTTAAACAAAAACAGGATGGCCACAGTATGATGGCCTTGGTATCTCCCCTCCTCTGCCTTATATTGGGAGCATGTATAGCATGCTGATTATATAGGTGTGGAAGTCAGATGGTCAAGCCCCATCCACAGCAATAACACTTGTAGGTCATAGCCCCCTGTGCAGAAGCCTTAGCCAAAATGGTGCCCTAGGCAAAGTAGTGCTGCAGCACCCCTTAAGCCTCACCCACACCATACTCATAAAACACCCCTATTTGAGCCACACCCACAGGCAGGTCACTCCCAAAGAAAGCCACTTCAGTCGTTTCCTTAAATTATTTAAATGCATAGGAAGAAAAGATACATTGTAATGTAGTTAAACTGCAACTACCTTTGCATACGTATTTCCTAATTTAAATACCAGAGCCGGATCTAGGTCAAATAGGGCCCTAGGCTGGTTAATAGATTGCCCCCCCAGAGCAGCCTCTCCTGCAGCAACCCCCTAACCCCCCAAGCAGCAGCCCCCCTCTGCAGTCATTCCAGAGTTTAGCTATTTCTCACCAGTTATCATACACACTGTTCAGCTCTATCAGTGTGCATATTGTTCTCTTATTTGTTTCCACAATGATTACAGATATTGAAATATAATAACACAAACAGACAGCCATTTGCTAAACAATACAGTCTCACAATGAAAACAGACTTAGCATGAGCAGTAAACTTCTCTGCCCTTGAAACTCACATTAATTGAAAATGGCAAAACTTGCATTCATTGAAACAGCATGAAAACCCACATTCATAGAAAATGCATCTGGCCAGTGAAGAATTAAGTTTACCTTTGACCTGTTTTCAAACCATAGGCTCCTTACACACATTTTTAGGGCCATGCATACTTGTATTTATTCTTTGATTTACCTTCCTGATTGAATTCAGTTATATTCCTTGTATATTAAAGCACCACTTGTTAGACTCTATTTTATATTTGTAGTTTTAAACATTTTTTAAACAATGAAACAAAATGTATGAAACGATAATGACAAAACTGCCCAATTCAGAACATTTCCATCATAAAAGTCTACTCAAACTTCTGTCGTTACAATTCACCAATATCAGTAAATATGTACAATCTCTGCAGAAGTAAAAGCCATCTAAATAATTCCACATTAAACAGATCTGTAACTAATGAAGAAGTTACGACTAGCAAACAACTTTATACTTCATTATTTCATCTACAAACAATGTGCCTGTTGCCCTTGAAAAATAAACTGCCTATGTTACATTAAAAAAAATTATTAGCTAGTACTATTGCGATAAGGAATAGATGGCAAACTGACAACTGGTTCATAGTTACAAGGTATGTCCTCCAAAGGAGGACATTCTCCAGACTGCAGCAGCCACCCCCTTTAAGGCACAATACAGTACAATATCAGCAATCTATCTACATACTGGGGGAGTAGAACCCACAGCCTTCTGCATCAAAAGCAAGTATATTCCTTGTTGTGCTGCTAACAGTACAACCAGGTTGGGCATAAGAAGCACTAAACTTCTCTTCCCCTGAGCCACTCAGCTCCTCATGAAATCCAGTTGACACTCAACTAAATCTCTCAACTTTGCAGCACAAGAAATCTGGAAAAAGCCAACATTTATTTGGGAGGGTGACAAAGGCCCAAAACCAGGGACACATTTTAAACATTGCTTGCATAATCTTAGAAAGTTGCTAGAATAAAATGATTTGTGTTACCATGCATTTCCTGAAAGATAGGAAGACAAACTTAAATTGTTATCATTATTTAGTGAATTCATTTCTCACTGATTTGCCAGAAAACCACAAATGTTAAGAGGAACAGACAAAAAGAATGAGGCAAACATTCCAGACATTCTGTGAAAATCTAGACAGTTGAGAGCTATGGTCTCATCTCCTTGCATCACAATTGGTGGTATGGGTAGAAAATTCAGGCTCTTGTTCCTTGTACCTAAGGTACAGTGTTTGAGCTTGAGTAACACTAACCACCAGGTATACTTTCCTGAGGCATTTTACACACACACACACACACACACACACACACACACACACACACACACACACACACACACACACACACACACACACACACAAAAAATGAAGCAGCAAGGCAATTCTGTCTCAACACACACACACGCACACACGCACGCACACACACACACACACACACACACACACACACACACACACACACACAATGAAGCAGCAAAGCAATTCTGTCTTGGCACACACACAATGAAGCAGCAAAGCAATTCTGTCTTAGCAGCAATAACATGGATATACCCCCTTACTTGTATTGGCAGTACCTTACTTGGAAAATGAGCAGCAACTGCAGCAAGGAGCCTTGAAAATGAAGCAGTAATGGCAACAAGGAGCAAAGCAATATTGTGTCTTGGCAGCAATAACATGAATGTGCCCCCTTACTTGTCTTGGCACACCTTACTTGGAAAATGAGCAGCAACTGTTTTAAAATTGTGTAGGCGGAACAGGACAATCCATGCACCAGAAGAACAGGAGGCAATGCTACCATTCAAAACAAAGGGGGACCACCCCTCTCACCCCCTTAGCTACACCACTGGTTGCTCACCCCTCACCCTCACCCTATGGGTTCTGGTGCCCTTAACGAGAAAGTAACTTACCCTATGGATTCTGGCACCCTTAATGAGAAAGTAAAATTAAATAAATAAATAAATGCAAATTGCACCCGTTACAAGGCTGCCTGTATGGTGTCCTAGCCAGTCACCTAATTCACCTATGCTTAAGGCCGGCTGTGCTGCGCAGTGACCCTTAGTAAAAAGAAACTATCAAGGATGTTGAGTATATGATGTCTAAAGGATGCCACAAATCGTAAAAACAACAGCAGTTTATTGTAAGCACTTTCATACAGCCCAATTTGCTGCACTTACAAATTACAACAGATGTTTCTCAATAGAGCCTATCCACAGCAGTATATAGAAAAGTTTCAAAATGAGGTTAGATGCAAAAGAAATGCAGGCTATTTTAAACCTATTTTATTTAAAGGTCATATTATAGAATTTCTCTGAGCACCAACATACATGTACATGATGTGGATGTAGCTCAGATTCCATTTGTTACTAGTTTTTGTATAGAATATTCTAATGAAACTAGTATGATTCGTAGTATTATAAATAATAACTGGATTTTTATTACACACGACTACCCTGTCATCAATAAATTAGGTAATAAGCCATTAATAACATATAGAAGAGGGCCTAATTTAAAATGTATTTTAGAAATGTCTTTAAAGTTGAACAACAAAGTTAACGGAATGTTCAGATGTGGGCATTGCCATTATTGCAAACACATACTAATAGGCAACACTTTTAATATCAAGGATACTTCGTATAAGGTTATAGGTAAACACAATTGTGAATCCAAAGGTGTAATATATCTTGCTTCATCTCAATTTTGTTCAGGGTTCTATATAGGGAAAATGGAGAGAAAGTTGAAACATAGAATTTATGAACACTAATACAACACTGGTAATAATGCCTTAGCAAAACATGTTAATGATAATCCAACACATTTTTAAATTTGTTGTTATAGAACAGGTGGAGAAGAATGTTCGAGGTGGAACATGGCATCTAAAATTAGAGGAAAGGGAGTTGTTATGGCAACTTCACACTAATGCCAACATCTTTCCAGGGCTTAATGAATATTGCTCTATTAAATGTGTATTTAAATTAAAAGCCCTGGAAAGAGGAAATAAATACTTTCTGTATTTATTACATTTAATATTAAATATATATCAATTTTATTAATATGTTAGAATTAATATATTCTAGTTTAATTATATAAGTTTTTGTTGGTACGTTTTTACAGATGTTAAGGAAGTCATATTATCTGTTTCTTAATTTAATACTGGCTTAAAGTTTTTATAAAAGGTTGGTTTCTTAAAATATTTTTAAATAGTTAATTGAATATTGTGATGCAATTGATGTAATATGCTATTTAAAAAGTAATTTGGAGGGATTTTTTTGTCTGAGGAAGTGCAGCAAATTGGGCTGTATGAAAGCGCTTACAATAAACTGGTGATGTTTTTATGATTTGTGGCATCCTTTTCTCATATTCATTAGTTGTTTTTCTTCTTTAGTTGTGTCTGGTTTATCGTTTAGGATGGCCACTGGCATTATATCACCACCTGAATCCCTTTTTTCACAAGCAGCGGATATAGCAAGATTGGGACTGTTACATTAGAAGCGAATGCTGTTGGAGCTTTAACTTTGCTTATTCAGGAGTTCACCAATCGTGTGGATGACCTAGCAAGGAGAATTCCCACTACTCCATCCACCGTATCTATACCAACAAGTGCTATGAATTCTAGCGGCCATACCATAAACTCTACTTATGCTTCTACTCTGTCTAACAATACGAACAGCAATGACTTGGATCAAGTTACTAACCAAGGTAACACTCCTGTTAATAATGCTGTTCCATCGGCAAACAATTCTAATTTGGGTTTAGCACAAAGAACTAATTCTTCTGCCCAGATTTCATCTTTATCGGATTTTATGTCTACCTCTCTGAATTTCGATCCATTTAATTCTCATAATAACAGTAGACATGTGAATACAGTGAATGGTGTTAGCAACTTGGTCAATAATTTAAAAGAATTTGGTCATAAGTTGCTTAAATATAAAAAACTGCAGTTAAAAATCCTTTACTTTCGTGAATGCCTAAAACTTGACATTATACCCAAAGGGCTTAGACAATGGCAATACCCTGCTGGTTTGATCAAAGATTCTGCCTTTCATCTTGAACTTTTAGCCTTTTTTGATAAGCAAGGTTGGGCATTTCTTGAGTTACTTATTAAGAATTATACTGAGCAAATGGGAGATCTCAAAATACAACTTGAGATTCTTGAACGTAACATCAAAGCTGATCCCAATTTTTTAAGATATGAATATGATTTTTGACGTATTTTTAGTAGTATTGACTCATCAAGTAAAAAGATCATAGAAACAAAAATGCGCAAGATTAATCGGGATAAAATAGATTACCAACAACGTTGTGTTTATCCTGATCCGCCTATGGTTAAATCCTTTACCACCCCAACTAAAATGGTTGAACCCACTGAAACTCTAGATGAAGAAGGAAGTGACTCTGACATCATAGTGAATCCTGCAGGGGTAAAAGTTAGAAGGAGCGAAAGGATTTGAAATAATCAAGAAGTACGCAAACAAGCAAGCTTCCACAGTAATGGAAATAACAACTATCAAAACGTTAATCGACAGGGTTTTCACAATGGGCCCAACAACAGGAACAACATAGGGAACGAAACAATGAAACTGCGCCAACAGAGGAAGAAATACAACAAACACAGGAGATAGTTGTGGGCATGGTTACCGAAGGTTGTGAAATTCTATCAAGTCAATGAGGTGACTTTAAAATGTATAATTCCTCTACCATGTATATTCCACAAGAAATGACTGAAATTTTTGCGAAAGGACTTAACTTTGTGCCTTCTTCTTGTTTTAACCTTGCTAAAACGTGTGATTTAAAGCTGTTCATTAGGAAGCTTAATTTAATATTTTTGCTAGGTAACAATTCCAATGTTATTGATCCCTGTAGAATTCCTAGTACTTTTAATTCCCCACTGCATCCTACTTTAGCCTTATATGAAACAGTATGTGAAACACAGATCAGGCTCATGGCAAACGAACAACACAAAGTGAAGTGTGTTAGTAATATCACTGAAAATGAAAGAGAATTTTTTAAAGCAAATAGCAGATAATCGTGTTCATGTAATGAAGCCAGATAAAGGCGGTGGGGTAATATTTATGGATGAAATTGATTATATTAGTAGGATGAATTCTATTTTGAATGCCACTAATTATGAGAAGGTTTCTGTTAACCAATTTAATTAGGCTCACCAGCATGTCAAGAGTGTATTAAGCAATTTATTTATTGAGAATTCTATTTCACTGGACATATATCACTTTTTAACCATGCCAGCACCATTAACTCCAGTTATGTTTGGCACACCAAAACTACATAGAAACTTAATGAATCCACCATTCTGTCCTATCATTGACAGACGAATGTCAATAACATATGCTTGTGCCAAATGGGTGGATCAAAAGTTGAAACTATTGCTGGTTAGTGAACATCAAATCTGCAAGGACTCTTGGAGTTTCTTGGCAGGTATTAACACCTTAGAATTTTGCGAGCATGCTAACTTCCTTACCATTGACATTAAAGACCTTTACGCAGTTATACCACAAACTATAGGGTTAGAATGGATAAGGGAGTTTACAAGAATAAAATGTCTGGAGGATATAACTATTAATGTGCTAGTTACTCTTTTAGAACTAGTGTTAAATAACAACTATTTTTTTTTTTTAACAAAGACATCTACCTTCAGAAATCAGGTATAGCTATGGGGTCGCCTTGCGGAGGTAGTTTTGCCAATGCAGTAATGGCTTATTGGGAAAGACGTTTTTTGTTTAAAAATCAATTGCTTTTTGAGAAAGTTACCTGGTATACGAGATACCAGGACAATATGTTTTTTTTATTTTTAAAGGTGAACTTGACGTACTGAAATTTGTGGAAACAATTAAGTCATTCATATCATTTTTGGATTTCACTTTTGAATTTAATATAGAATGTATACATTTTTTGGATATTCTGCTTATTAAAGATGGGAATTATAATAGGTATTCGGCGAAGATATATAGAAAGCCTACCTATTCTAATTCTTTTCTACATTTTTCAAGTAATCATCCCTTGCATCAAAAGAAGGCAGTTATTAAAGGCCAATTAGTGAGAGCTTCTAGAATTATTTCTTCTGATGTTGATTTTGAAGTTGAATGTGACAAATTACAACAGATGTTTCTCAATAGAGCCTATCCACAGCAGTATATAGAAAAGTTTTGAAATGAGGTTAGATGCAAAAGAAATACAGGCTATTTTAAACCTATTTTATTTAAGGGTCATATTACAGAATGTGACGATAGAATTTCTCTGAGCACCAACATACATGTACATGATGTGGATGTAGCTCAGATTCCATTTGTTACTAGTTTTTGTATGAAATATTCTAATGAAACAAGTAGATTTGTAGTATTATAAATAATAACTGGATTTTTATTACACACGACTACCCTGTCATCAATAAATTAGGTAATAAGCCATTAATAACATATAGAAGAGGGCTAATATAAAATGTATTTTAGAAATGTCTTTAAAGTTGAACAACAAAGTTAATGGAATGTTCAGATGTGGGCATTGCCATTATTGCAAACACATACTAATAGGCAACACTTTTAATATCAAGGATACTTCATATAAGGTTATAGGTAAACACAATTGTGAATCCAAAGGTGTACTATACCTTGCTTCTTCTCAATTTTGTTTAAGGTTCTATATAGGGAAAACGGAGAGAAAGTTGAAACATAGAATTTATGAACACTAATACAACATTGGTAATAATGCCTTAGCAAAACATGTCAATGATAATCAAACACATTTTTAAATTTGTTGTTATAGAACAGGCGTAGAAGAATGTTCGAGGTGGAACATGGCATCTAAAATTAGAGGAAAGGGAGTTGTTATGGCAACTTCACACTAATGCCAATATCTTTCCAGGGCTTAATGAATATTGCTCTATTAAATGTTTATTTAAATTAAAAGCCCTGGAAAGATGAAATAAATACTTTCAGTATTTATTACATTTAATATTAAATATATATCAATTTTATTAATATGTTAGAATTAATATATTCTAGTTTAATTATATAAGTTTTTGTTGGTACGTTTTTACAGATGTTAAGGAAGTCATATTATCTGTTTCTTAATTTAATACTGGCTTAAAGTTTTTATAAAAGGTTGGCTTCTTAAAATATTTTTGAATAGTTAATTGAATATTGTGATGCAATTGATGTAATATGCTATTTAAAAAGTAATTTGGAAGAATTTTTTTGTCTGAGGAAGTGCAGCAAATTGGGCTGTACGAAAGCGCTTACAATAAACTGGTGATGTTTTTACGATTTGTGGCATCCTTTTCTCATATTCATTAGTTGTTTTTTCTTCTTTAGTTGTGTCTGGTTTATCGATTAGGATGGCCAATGGCATTATATCACCACCTGAATCCCTTTTTTCACAAGCAGCGGATATAGCAGGATTGGGACTGTTACATCAGAAGCGAATGCTGTTGGAGCTTTAACTTTGCTTATTCAGGAGTTCACCAATCGTGTGGATGACCTAGCAAGGAGAATTCCCACTACTCCATCCACCGTATCTATACCAACAAGTGCTATGAATTCTAGTGGCCATACCACAAACTCTACTTATGCTTCTACTCTGTCTAACAATACGAACAACAATGACTTGGATCAAGTTACTAACCAAGATAACACTCCTGTTAATAATGCTGTTCCATCGGCAAACAATTCTAATTTGGGTTTAGCATAAAGAACTAATTCTTCTACCCAGATTTCATCTTTATCGGATTTTATGTCTACCTCTCTGAATTTCGATCCATTTAATTCTCATAATAACAGGAGACATGTGAATACAGTGAATGGTGTTAGCAACTTGGTCAATAATTTAAAAGAATTTGGTCATAAGTTGCTTAAATATAAAAAACTGCAGTTAGAAATCCTTTACTTTCGTGAATGCCTAAAACTTGACATTATACCCAAAGGGCTTAGACAATGGCAATACCCTGCTGGTTTGATCAAAGATTCTGCCTTTCATCTTGAACTTTTAGCCTTTTTTGATAAGCAAGGTTGGGCATTTCTTGAGTTACTTATTAAGAATTATACTGAGCAAATGGGAGATCTCAAAATACAACTTGAGATTCTTGAACGTAACATCAAAGCTGATCCCAATTTTTTAAGATATGAATATGATTTTTGACGCATTTTTAGTAGTATTGACTCATTAAGTAAAAAGATCATAGAAACAAAAATGCGCAAGATTAATCAGGATAAAATAGATTACCAACAACGTTGTGTTTATCCTGATCGACCTATGGTTAAATCCTTTACCACCCCGACTAAAATGGTTGAACCCACTGAAACTCTAGATGAAGAAGGAAGTGACTCTGACATCATAGTGAATCCTGCAGGGGTAAAAGTTAGAAGGAGTGAAAGGATTTGAAATAATCAAGAAGTACGCCAACAAGCAAGCTTCCACAATAATGGAAATAACAACTATCAAAACGTTAATCGACAGGGTTTTCACAATGGGCCCAACAACAGGAACAACATAGAGAACCAAACAATGAAACTGTGCCAACAGAGGAAGAAATACAACAAACACAGGAGATAGTTGTGGGCATGGTTACCGAAGGTTGTGAAATTCTATCAAGTCAATGAGGTGACTTTAAAATGTATAATTTCTCTACCATGTATATTCCACAAGAAATGACTGAATTTTTTGCGAAAGGACTTAACTTTGTGCCTTCTTCTTGTTTTAACCTTGCTAAAACGTGTGATTTAAAGCTGTTCATTAGGAAGCTTAATTTAATATTTTTGCTAGGTAACAATTCCAATGTTATTGATCCTTGTAGAATTCCTAGTACTTTTAATTCCCCACTGCATCCTACTTTAGCCTTATATGAAACAGTATGTGAAACACAGATCAGGCTCATGGCAAACGAACAACACAAAGTGAAGTGTGTTAGTAATATCACTGAAAATGAAAGCAAATTTTTTAAAGCAAATAACAGATAATCGTGTTCATGTAATGAATCCAGATAAAGGCGGTGGGGTAATATTTATGGATGAAATTGATTATATTAGTAGAATGAATTCTATTTTGAATGCCACTAATTATGAGAAGGTTTCTGTTAACCAATTTAATTAGGCTCACCAGCATGTCAAGAGTGTATTAAGCGATTTATTTATTGAGAATTCTATTTCACTGGACATATATCACTTTTTAACCATGCCAGCACCATTAACTCCAGTTATGTTTGGCACACCAAAACTACATAGAAACTTAATGAATCCACCATTCTGTCCTATCATTGACAGACGAAAGTCAATAACATATGCTTGTGCCAAATGGGTGGATCATAAGTTGAAACCATTGCTGGCTAGTGAACATCAAATCTGCAAGGACTCTTGGAGTTTCTTGGCAGGTATTAACACCTTAGAATTTTGTGAGCATGCTAACTTCCTTACCATTGACATTAAAGACCTTTATACAGTTATACCACAAACTATAGGGTTAGAATGGATAAGGGAGTTTACAAGAATAAAATGTCTGGAGGATATAACTATCAATGTGCTAGTTACTCTATTAGTACTAGTGTTAAATAGCAAATATTTTTTTTTTTTTAACAAAGACATCTACATTCAGAAATCAGGTATAGCTATGGGGTCGCCTTGCGGAGGTAGTTTTGCCAATGCAGTAATGGCTTATTGGGAAAGAGGATTTTTGTTTAAAAATCAATTGCTTTTTGAGAAAGTTACCTGGTATACGAGATACCAGGACAATATGTTTTTTTTATTTTTAAAGGTGAACTTGACGTACTGAAATTTGTGGAAACAATTAAGTCATTCATATCATTTTTGGATTTCACTTTTGAATTTAATATAGAATGTATAAATTTTTTGGATATTCTGCTTATTAAAGATGGGAATTATAATAGGTATTCGGCGAAGATATATAGAAAGCCTACCTATTCTAATTCTTTTCTACATTTTTCAAGTAATCATCCCTTTTATCAAAAGAAGGCAGTTATTAAAGGCCAATTAGTGAGAGCTTCTAGAATTATTTCGTCTGATGTTGATTTTGAAGTTGAATGTGACAAATTACAACAGATGTTTCTCAATAGAGCCTATCCACAGCAGTATATAGAAAAGTTTTGAAATGAGGTTAGATGCAAAAGAAATATAGGCTATTTTAAACCTATTTTATTTAAGGGTCATATTACAGAATGTGACGATAGAATTTCTCTGAGCACCAACATACATGTACATGATGTGGATGTAGCTCAGATTCCATTTGTTACTAGTTTTTGTATGAAATATTCTAATGAAACAAGTATGATTTGTAGTATTATAAATAATAACTGGATTTTTATTACACACGACTACCCTGTCATCAATAAATTAGGTAATAAGCCATTAATAACATATAGAAGAGGGGTAATTTAAAATGTATTTTAGAAATGTCTTTAAAGTTGAACAACAAAGTTAATGGCATGCTCAGATGTGGGCATTGCCATTATTGCAAACACATACTAATAGGCAACAGTTTTAATATCAAGGAAACTTCATATAAGATTATAGGTAAACACAATTGTGAATCCAAAGGTGTAATATACCTTGCTTCATCTCAATTTTGTTCAAGGTTCTATATAGGGAAAATGGAGAGAAAGCTGAAACATAGAATTTATGAACACTAATACAACATTGGTAATAATGCCTTAACAAAACATGTCAATGATAATCCAACACGTTTTTAAATTTGTTGTTATAGAACAGGTGTAGAAGAATGTTCGAGGTGGAACATGGCATCTAAAATTAGAGGAAAGGGAGTTGTTATGGCAACTTCACACTAATGCCAACATCTTTCCAGGGCTTAATGAATATTGTTCTATTAAATGTTTATTTAAATTAAAAGCCCTGGAAAGATGAAATAAATACTTTCAGTATTTATTACATTTAATATTAAATATATATCAATTTTATTAATATGTTAGAATTAATATATTCTAGTTTAATTATATAAGTTTTTGTTGGTACATTTTTACAGATGTTAAGCAAGTCATATTATCTGTTTCTTAATTTAATACTGGCTTAAAGTTTTTATAAAAGGTTGGTTTCTTTAAATATTTTTAAATAGTTAATTGAATATTGTGATGCAATTGATGGAATATGCTATTTAAAAAGTAATTTGGATGGATTTTTTTGTCTGAGGAAGTGCAGCAAACTGGGCTGTACGAAAGCGCTTACAATAAACTGGTCATGTTTTTACAATTTGTGGCATCCTTTTCTCATATTCATTAGTTGTTTTTTCTTCTTTAGTTGTGTCTGGTTTATCATTTAGGATGGCCACTGGCATTATATCACCACCTGGATCCCTTTTTACACAAGCAGCAGATATAGCAGGATTGGGACTGTTACATCAGAAGCGAATGCTGTTGGAGCTTTAACTTTGCTTATTCAGGAGCTCACCAATCGTGTGGATGACCTAGCGAGGAGAATTCCGACTACTCCATCCACCGTATCTATACCAACAAGTGCTATGAATTCTAGTGGCCATACCATGAACTCTACTTATGCTTCTACTCTGTCTAACAAAATGAACAGCAATGACTTGGATCAAGTTACTAACCATGGTAACACTCCTGTTAATAATGCTGTTCCATCGACAAACAATTCTAATTTGGGATTAGCACAAATAACTAATTCTTCTGCCCAGATTTCATCTTTATCGGATTTTATGTCTACCTCTCTGAATTTCAATCCGTTTAATTCCTCATAAAAAAACAGTAGACATGTGAATACAGTGAATGGTGTTCACAACTTGGTCAATAATTTAAAAGAGTTTGATCATAAGTTGCTTAAATATAAAAAACTGCAGTTAGAAATCCTTTACTTTCGTGAATGCCTAAAACTTGACATTATACCCAAAGGGCTTAGACAATGGCAATACCCTGCTGGTTTGATCAAGGATTCTGCCTTTTATCTTGAACTTTTAGCCTTTTTTGATAAGCAAGGTTGTGCATTTCTTGAGTTACTTATTAAGAATTATACTGAGCAAATGGGAAATCTCAAAATACAACTTGAGATTCTTGAACGTAACATCAAAGCTGATCCCAATTTTTTAAGATATGAATATGATTTTTGATGCATTTTTAGTAGTGTTAACTCATTAAGTAAAAAGATCATAGAAACAAAAATGCGCAAGATTAATCGGGATAAAATAGATTACCAACAAAGTTGTGCTTATCCTGATCCACCTATGGTTAAATCCTTTACCACCCCGACTGAAATGGTTGAACCCGCTGAAACTCTAGATGAAGAAGGAAGTGACTCTGACATCATAGTGAATCCTGCAGGGTTAAAAGTTAGAAGGAGCGAAAGGATTAGAAATAATCAAGAAATACGCCAACAAGCAAGCTTCCACAATAATGGAAATAACAACTATCAAAAAGTTAATCGACAGGGTTTTCACAATGGGCCCAACAACAGGAACAACATATGGAACCAAACAATGAAACTGTGCCAACAGAGGAAGTATTACAACAAACACAGGAGATAGTTGTGGGTGTGGTTACCGAAGGTTGTGAAATTCTATCAAGTCAATGAGGTGACTTTAAAATTTATAATTTCTCTACCATGTATATTCCACAAGAAATGACTGAATTTTTTGCGAAAGGACTTAACTTTGTGCCTTCTTCTTGTTTTAACATTGCTAAAACGTGTGATTTAAAGCTGTTCATTAGGAAGCTTAATTTAATATTTTTGCTAGGTAACAATTTCAATGTTATTGATCCCTATAGAATTCCTAGTACTTTTAATTCCCCACTGCATCCTACTTTAGCCTTATATGAAACAGTATGTGAAACACAGATCAGGCTCATGGCAAACGAACAACACAAAGTGAAGTGTGTTAGTAATATCACTGAAAATGAAAGAGAATTTTCTAAAACAAATAACAGATGATTGTGTTCATGTAATGAAGCCAGATAAAGGTGGTGGGGTAATATTTATGGATGAAATTGATTATATTAGTAGGATGAATTCTATTTTGAATGCCACCAATTATGAGAAGGTTTCTGTTAACCAATTTAATTAGGCTCACCAGCATGTCAAGAGTGTATTAAGCGATTTATTTATTGAGAATTCTATTTCACTGGACATATATCACTTTTTAACCATGCCAGCACCATTAGCTCCAGTTATGTTTGGCACACCAAAACTGCATAGAAATTTAATGAATCCACCATTCTGTCTTTTCATTGACAGACGGAAGTCAATAACATATGCTTGTGCCAAATGGGTGGATCATAAGTTGAAACCATTGCTGGCTAGTGAACGTCAAATCTGCAAGGACTCTTGGAGTTTCTTGGCAGGTATTAACACCTTAGAATTTTGCGAGCATGCTAACTTCCTTACCATTGATATTAAAGACCTTTATACGGTTATACCACAAACTATAGGGTTAGAATGGATAAGGGAGTTTACAAGAATAAAATGTCTGGATAATATAACTATTAATGTGCTAGGTACTCTATTAGAACTAGTGTTAAATAACAACTATTTTTTTTTTAACAAAGACATCTACCTTCAGAAATCAGGTATAGCTATGGGGTCGCCTTGCGGAGGTAGTTTTGCCAATGCAGTAATGGCTTATTGGGAAAGACTTTTTTTGTTTAAAAATCAATTGCTTTTTGAGAAAGTTACCTGGTATACGAGATACCAGGAAGATATGTTTTTTTATTTTTAAAGGTGAACTTGATGACATACCATAATATGTGGAAACAATTAAGTCATTCATATCATTTTTGGATTTCACTTTTGAATTTAATATAGAATGTATTAATTTTTTGGATATTCTGCTTATTAAAGATAGGAATTATAATAGGTATTCGGTGAAGATATATAGAAAGCCTACCTATTCTAATTCTTTTCTACATTTTTCAAGTAATCATCCCTTGCATCAAAAGAAGGCAGTTATTAAAGACCAATTAGTGAGAGCTTCTAGAATTATTTCTTCTGATGTTGATTTTGAAGTTGAATGTAACAAATTACAACAGATGTTTCTCAATAGAGCCTATCTACAGCAGTATATAGAAAAGTTTTGAAATGAGGTTAGATGCAAAAGAAATACAGGCTATTTTAAACCTATTTTATTTAAGGGTCATATTATAGAATGTGACGATAGAATTTCTCTGAGCACCAACACGCATGTACATGATGTGGATGTAGCTCAGATTCCATTTGTTACTAGTTTTTGTATAGAATATTCTAATGAAACAAGTATGATTCGGAGTATTATAAATAATAACTGGATTTTTATTACACACGACTACCCTGTCATCAATAAATTAGGTAATAAGCCATTAATAACATATAGAAGAGGGCCTAATTTAAAATGTCTTTTAGAAATGTCTTTAAAGTTGAACAACAAAGTTAATGGAATGTTCAGATGTGGGCATTGCCATTATTGCAAACACATACTAATAGGCAACACTTTTAATATCAAGGATACTTCATATAAGGTTATAGTAAACACAATTGTGAATCCAAAGGTGTAATATACCTTGCTTCATCTCAATTTTGTTCAAGGTTCTATATAGGGAAAACGGAGAGAAAGCTGAAACATTTGTAAGATAAATTTAAATAATGCCTTAGCAAAACATGTCAGTGATAATCCAACACATGTTTTTAAATTTGTTGTTATAGAACAGGTGGAGAAGAATGTTCGAGGTGGAACATGGCATCTAAAATTAGAGGAAAGGGAGTTGTTATGGCAACTTCGCACTAATGCCAACATCTTTCCAGGGCTTAATGAAAATCGCTCTATTAAATGTTTATTAAAATTAAAAGCCCTGAAAAGATGAAATAAATACTTTCAGTATTTATTACATTTAATATTAAATATATATCAATTTTATTAATATGTTAGAATTAATATATTCAAGTTTAATTATATAAGTTCTTGTTGATACATTTTTACAGATGTTAAGGAAGCCATATTATCAGTTTCTTAATTTAATACTGGCTTAACGTTTTTATAAAAGGTTGGTTTCTTTAAATATTTTTAAATAGTTAATTGACTATTGTGATGCAATTGATGTAATATGCTATTTAAAAAGTAATTTGGAGGGATTTTTTTGTCTGGGGAAGTGCAGTAAATTGGGCTGTACGAAAGCGCTTACAATAAACTGGTGGTGTTTTTACGATTTGTGGCATCCTTTTCTCATATTCATTAGTTGTTTTTTTTTCTTGGGTATATGATGTCTGTCACAACCGATACAAAAAAAAATCATGCAGCATTCCTATAATTTAAGTTCTATGTATTTACTTTTGCCATATGTTCATTTATTCATTTGAAAAATCAGTCAGACAATAAAACTAAGCTATTTTGCTAATGTAGAAGAAATGTATGTGCATAAAACTGACAGGAGAGCGATGGCATTTTGCTGTATTGTTCCTCACAGGCACAATTTTTGTAATGGTCCTGAAAAGCAATCCAGGAAAAAGTTTAGAAAGCACATTCATAAATGCATCAAAATGCATTCTTGTACTGCCTTAATCAGACATAATTCTGTGCTTTTTTCCAGTTAATATTTTTGGAATGCACATTTTAATTTCTATTTTGGCAGTTAAATATTCTTAGTTCATTTGTGTGGGTTTCATTTTCTAAGCATTATCTTAGTTGAACTTAAAATCATTCAGCCGTTAATAGTCTGGATTTTGTCTCTTATATGAGTCACTAGCTGTAGGATAAGGGAATACAGAAATACACAATAATGACTAAACAGAATAGTATGAGCTTTAAGATTTCAGCTCCCACACATTGTTTGACTCAGCCTATACATTAACCTCATATTATGTGTTAAGCGTATCATTTATGTTACAATGCTGCTGTATGTACTTGATCTTCAGAATTTATAGCTTGTAATGATTGCGTTCTAAGTAAGCAAATAAGACTACAATTGTAAATGTATCCTGTAATTACTAATGCTATTATCTGGACAATAAACAGACATAAAAAAAATAATTCCATTTGAGTTTTAATGGTAAGTGGGTAATCTGACTTGCACACACTGTTGGTAAGTAAATAGTTCTTGCATCTCTATCAGTGAAAAACACCTACAAAATGTTTTCTAATAGTAAAGAACTACATTACAGGTTACAAAACTAGAATATAAGTCAAATAAAAGCTGCTCTCTGGAGCTGAATGGGTATTTCTTTCAGTACCTGATTAAAAAATGAATTATGTTTCTACTTAAGTACTGATATACATGAGAAACAAGGCATGCAAACTGGAACCATAGAGCAATAAAGTTAATTATCTCTACATGTATCTAATTACTCCCAAAAGCGCAGTGTAGAATTTGTAAACATAAGATGGATGACAACAAATATATGTGTAACAAAGAGATAAGCAAGCAAAAACATATTGGAAAGCAACAACAAAAAGAACATATGACTGAAATGTTTTCCTCATGGACACTGGTAGGGCATAGCAATGAGTCAGCTTAGGTAGCAATGAGATTCAGTAGCAATGCATATAAGTGATTGCAAGGGTTTTAACATTCCACCGAGACTAAAACCACCAATGTATATTAATCTGTATAATATCAAGACCTTATAATCTAAACAAAATGCATCTTAACATCCATTTTTCTGGCACTGTCTCCCAAAGATAAGGGCATCACACTAGTCATCACGTTTTCTCCTCAGAAACATTGGGCATTTCTACATTAACTCACACTGTAGTGATCATAAAATCACAGACAAACATTTTTCTGAAATAAGTGTTTGATATGTATGTCTGGAGGCAGCCAACAGACTCCAGTTAAGTGGTTTAATATCTTTCCAATTATTTTGTTAGGTTTTCATGAAATACAGGTAGTTCAGTTTCATCTCTGACAGATATTCAGCTGGAAAAGTGCAGGAAGAAGTTTCTCTTTAAAAGATAGTGTAACTGTACTTAGAAGATGAGAAAATGTTCCTTTATACCACTGAATAAAAGTCTTATTTTATAGACAGAAAGGTAGATATAGATTAGATTTAGATATAGCTATAGATATATTGAGATATATACAAATATGGAAGACACTTAGAATATTCTACAAGAAAAACTGAAAAGATTCACAAGAAATTCTGTGCCTCCCACAAGTTTAGAAAATAAGATATCAGGTATCAAGTGTGCACGGTTTATGTCACAGGTGAGAAATGATGGCTATAGCAAAAACAAAGCCCTAACCCTCAATATACACCTGCCTTGTGAACAGAATGTTTTCAAGAAAAGAAGGTAGAGTCATAATAAACAGTAAATAATTTAAAATGCTATATCATGATAGTAATAAGGTATCAACAAATGCTTGTTTGTTTCTAACATGAGGTCAAAAAAGCATTGCTTCCAACAGGTCAATTATGTCTGGACCAGATAACTGCATTCACAATTATACTAGTAGATGTAGATAAGTACAATTGTTACATGTCATCAAATCCAGAAGCCTAGTAATATTTTAATAAAATGTCAAGTATAAATGGAGTGATGAGCTCCTGAATTGCTATAATCTGTGTTTATGTTAAACTGAGCAATGTAACATTGGATAGATATTGTTGCATTACAAAATGCAGTTCAAGATCAGGGTCTGACTTCCAAAACATATTGGGTGTGGAGTAAAGCGTCATACTAACCAATTATTTCACTCCAGATTTAAAAGATAGGTATCTAGCAACCCCTATTTTGTGTACGCTAATGGGAAATGCACTTCACCCAAGTCCAAAAGAGGAACTGAGCTCATACTCTGAGCAAATTCAATATACAAGGCTGACTAAATGTAGCATCCTGTGCAGTATTCTGTTAAAGTCATTGTGCTTTATTGGCACAGCTGCTACTCCATCTATATGATAAACTAGGTATTGCAGGCAGGAGCTGAGTGGTTGATAGGAGAAGGGATTGGAGGTCTGAGTCCACATGCATGCACTTGTTTATACTGTAAGGTGTTCCCTGAACACCCTGGGGGATAGCTCAATCTGCTATAGAGTTAAAAGAAGAATTAAGTCACAGATGGGCAAGTGACCCCACATGCCCACCCATCTTCTGGGGTGGGTGAATGCAGGCATGATGGTTATGCTAGATTTTATTCCTACATTCACCAGTGTGCCCTGCAGATGGACCTACGGCATTGGATGGCCTTATAGCTGTTCAGTAACACCTGTATGCCAGACCCAGTATTGGCAGTAGGCTCACTGCCTGCGTTATCATGTCTGATACAGATATAGAGCTGCAGCACCCCATAACTTTGGTCAGACTCAGCAAAACCACCAAGCCAATGGGGAAACCTGTGCTATACATGGAATAGGTAATGGAATTCATTTATGTTTTAGAATCTATTAACCTGTTTAAGCTGTAGCAGGACTCTATTCCATTCAATACTGCTGTGTTATGAGGTATTGAATTTGATGATCCTTGCTTCTTGGGTGATGTCATCTTCTGGAGCATTCCAAAAGCATAGTGAAAGCAGAATAAGCCAATTGAACAATATAAGCAAAATACTGCTTAAGACGTCATCAGGAGTAAGAGCATGATGATGTACATGTGTGGATTCTGAAATATGTGCACACATCTTTAGCTGATGAAAAGGAGGAATGATTTTTATAATCTTGCATATGTTAAAGATCTGATTTATCCCAGCACTAACAGCTTACATATGCCTTGAAAACTTTTCTGAATAGTTAATGTCCTACTGAGGGATGCATCTTCTTCAATATGCAACTTACTACCATTTGGGGGGCACTTAATCATGAAATCTGCAATGACCTAATTCACAGTATCCAACAAAACAGCAGTGGGATCCTAAAAAATCATCATGTGTTAGTACCTGCGGAATGTGCCCCCTTCTGTAAATGACAAGGAACTCAAATCAGTCATTTAACAGTTTATCAGATCTAGGTCAATGTCTAGACGAATTGGATCTACATAGTTACAAATGGAGTAAATAAAATTAATTTGATTGCTTGTTGCAGTCTGATGATCTTTGTTTTAATCCTCAGAACAATGAAAATGTAAAGAGGATTATGGGATTACAGGAAATATGAATATTAATTCTGAAACTGCAGCATCTTGGAGGATTCTCTACAGGTAGATCAAGCAGATAACTTCACATTCTCCAAGATTATGGGGGTTTACACAAAAAAAAAAATGCTTTCAAAGTATAATAGTCATTTTGAGAATTTGCCTTTTTGTTTTTTTCCTGAGTCTCAAAATTCAACAATGATACCATGGTGGCTTGTATGGTAACATTGCTAGAGGATAAGAACACGCTGGAAGACTATATGGATTAGTTATTTTGGTTGCCTAATAAAACCCGGGTTGTGCAAACAACCACACAGCATAAACTAAAGAATCAAAATAAAGTAAGAGTTCAAGTAACTATTTCAACATCATGTTATGTAAAATTCTGACCACTCGTAGATATGAATCTAGGATTTTTAGAAAGAATACTTTTTTTAATGCATATCTGCACTTTACTAGCCAATACCTTTGGTGGCAAAAAAAGAAATATTGTCAAGGGGCAGTTTACTAGGCTTAGCAGATTGGTATCCAAGGGCTCTATTTTTTGTCAGGAGGCTGAAAATCTCAATGACCTATTTCGGGATCAAGGATCTCCAGCAAATTTATTGGAAGACATTTTGAAATGGATATTTGAAATGAGACACACCCTTTATGGGCCGCTTGCATTGTCCTAATGATTCAGCAAATAACAGAGGGAGTTACAACAATGACTTGTCTCACACTTTTGTTATTCAATTTAACAATGAGATTTTCTCCCTCAAAGAAGTTATTAACTGCCACTGGTCGACCGTGTTTGGCTCCTTTTGACTTTTGGACACCTTGGAGCACCAGCCCAGATTTGTGTATAAAAGCAGTAAGAACTTTGGCTATTTTGGAAAGGAATGATGACCGTTTGTATACCTCCAACTATAATCTGGACATGAAGCGCTGCAGTGCCTGTAAGCAGTGTAGATTTACACTGCAGGGCACTCATTTGGTGGCCCCAGGTCACCCCAAGCTTATTTCTGTGAATGAGAATTATAACTGTAATGCCAAGGATGTGGTTTACATCTCTTTCTGTTCATCTTTCTCAGATTTCTACATTAGCAAGACAATGGGACCATTGAAAACAAGGATTTATCAGTACACATATGTGATTAAGAAGGCTATGGGGGTTAGCAGCTTGTATAAACACTCTACCCAATGTTGGGATTTCAGAAAGTTTGTTTTCAGTATTCTGGAGCAGGTAGTCCCCTCCAATGGGGGGGGGGGGGGCAGATTGGGAACTGGTTTTGACTAAACCTGTCCCAAAACTGAAAGATGCCAAAATATGAAATTCATTAGATCTTAATACATTATTTTTATATTACATTTTATTTATGATCTTTTAACAGGATTTTAGTTGAATAAGTTAACAGATTGTATTAAATTTTAAATTTTGACTGTTTTAAATATGCTTGCTGCTATCACCATGAATTTAACACTTTTATATTAATTGTTTATTGCATTATGTTCTTAATTTTTGAGGTTAGATTGTGTTTTTGCACTTATTCATGACATTTAATTTATCTTTATCTTGTATGCCCGCGGTGGTGCAGCGGTAGCGTTGTTGTCTCACAGCAAGAGGTTCTCCCGTTTGATTCTTAGCTAGTGTTCGGGGAGTGCCTTCTGTGTGGAGTCTGCATGTCCTCCCCGCGGGTAGAGTGGCATTCCAACAGACATGCGTGAATGGGCGTGCCTTCGTTGAAGGTTGGGTGTCGAGCTGGCAACTCGGCACCATGAAAAATCTACTACCAATCATTAGCGGACTGGAGTTCCGCTGTGGCGACCCCTAACCGGGAAAAGCTGAAAGACAACAACAACCTTTATCTTGTGTACTATCCTTTTAAATGCAATAGGGTTTAGTGCCTTTAAGGCTTTTTAAATGAATGGAATAGTTGTTAGTTTGTTTCTTATGATGTTCCTGTTTGAAAGGAATGAAAGCATTTAAACTTGGAAATGAAACTTGTTTTTACAGTCCTATGTGGCATCTTGGCATCTGGTACTGCATCTTTTATTGTGTTTTTTTTTTAGTTTACACTGTGTGGTTGGTTGTATTTTCTGTTATGATTTATACCACTTTACCAGCAGATCACAGATGGATTTGTTTGTCAACCCTGTACCATTTCTAATATTAATGGTACATTGAATGGTTCTTCTGTGAATTTAATTTTGCTTATCGAATGTATGGACCAGATGAAAGAGCAGATTGGTACATTTATGGCAGCTTTAACAATTGCAATTAGAAGTCATGCTGAGAGAGGTAATGGCTTGGATTTGGCTTCAGGTAACAATTCATGTGCTACAGCAGTTTGTTCTGAAACTTTGGGGCCAATTAACCTTATAAATGGGAGAGTTTTTGAACCACATCCTGTGGACTCTGCTGTTTGTCAGTTTCAATGTATAGGACCTGTTTGTATATAAATGCACTTTCGGAGAAAGCTCTGTTTGCTATAATATGGATGCCACAGGCCTGAATGGGTGTTACTTTGGTAGATGCCATTAAGAGGCTTGAGAGGCTTTTTACCAAATACAAAAGCCTTTTTTGGACAATTCTTTTTTGAATTTTTGTATTCAGCATGGAGGGCCACTAGAGGACTGAGAATTTACAAATATCCCAATGGCATGGTTCCAAGCTTAGTGTTTCATCACAAATTTTGGGGTCTTTTCAACCAGATGGGTATCAAGATGATGTGGATTATTGTCAGGGAAAATTTATGGCAATTAGAAAAACTTGAAGTTGAGATTAAGAATTTGAATGGTATCATTCACAAGGACTTGTTCCCCCACCATTTGGAAGAATTTCGATGTGCCTTATGTAGGGCTGAACAAAAGAGATCTAAGCCTTCTAACGTAAGCAGAAGGAGATCATGAGGGATGAAAAAGCATACCACACCAAAACAGTTTACCCAACTCCAAACAGTACAAGGAAATATGCAACTCAGGAGCATGATGATAATTTTAGTACTGATTGGGAGAGAAATGATAGTGAGGTCGGTGAATGACACATTTTTTGGGGGGAATAGATACTACACAGATCAAAGAGGCTGGAGGAGAAGCATGCAAGACAGGCATCCAATACTCCTGACCCACAGCCTGCATTTTCCAGACAGGGATTTTGTATGAGGAGATTTCAGAACTGCAGATTGCACTGCTAATCCACCTCGATGATCCAGGTATGAGCACAAAAGGTACTAGTGTTGAGTTTGGTGGTTGTAATATTTGTAATTTTTTACATCTTTACATCACTCCAGTTTTTGTCTCATTATCTCTGAAGGGTTTCAGATCTGTACCCACAAGCCATCCTTGTGTTGTGGACACTATCTCTAAATGGAAGCTTTATACAAGGAAATTAAATTTGAGATGTTTGATGGTGTCCACCAATCAAGGCAGTTTTGAAAGTGGGCTGGAGAGGTACAGTACATTTAACCCACCATTGGCACCCCTCATTGACTTATTTGAGCAGTTTTGTGAGTGCTGTATTAGTGAGTGATATGACACGAGAAGTAAGAAATTTTATAATCATTCAATCGTTCAAGGACTTTGTTGTTTGAACTATCTAAGAATGAGAATGTATGTGTGATGAAGCAGATACAGTGAGAGAGATTGTGATCATGGATCAGTAATTATATTCTTCGAAGATGTTGAATTACTTAAACAATGGGGATTTTCTTCACAGAGGTCTCTAAGAATCTATGAATGAGATTAACATTGCCTACCACGGTATAGACTTGACTGTGGGAGATCTGTGTATTACTTTTGAAATCTCACCAAAAATGAGGGATTTCCTGAAAATGAAATATCCTTGGATTCCAGGGATTTTTAATATCCACAGAATTCACAAATCAGTTACTGACGCCCTCTTTAAGGCTCGTTGTTGCTTCTTCTGGCTCTAAGATGAAACCCTTTAAAAATTAATGGATTTTAAATTACAATCTTTTTTGGGGGGGTAAAAACACATTTTGAAGGATTCCTGGCATTTCCTCCAGACTACTGCTGTTAGGGACTTCTTACGTGATGCCTTTTTTGTTACAGCAGATATTACAGACTTGTTTTCTGTTATTCCTCATGAGGAAGGTTTGGAGTGTTTTTTTATTGGCAATGATGAAGGGTACCCAGTTTGACCAAACTGAAACAATTTTTGTACCAGTGTATGGAGTTTGTTCTTAAGATCAATTTCATTTATTATGAGGGGAATGTTACAAACAGTATGGGGGCATAGCAATGGTTTCAACTTTGGCCCCTGTGTTTGTCAATATGGTTTTGTGGTTTTGGGAAGCCAATAGAAATTTTAATCCCCCCCTTTTTCAAAGGTGAGTCTCTACTTGAGGTACCTGGATGATATTTTTTTCTTATGGAAAGGAAGCATGGAAGAATTGGAGCTCTTTATATACTTTCTTAACCACTCCACTGGCTTTTTCAAGATTACCTTCCAGGTAAGTGAGAGCTCAATTAATTATTTGGACATCACTTTGTACAAAAACTTGACCACTGGCAGATATGAATCTAGAATTTTTAGAAAGATACTTTTTCAAATGCATATCTGCACTTTAGTAGCAAACACCCTTGTTGGCAAAAAAGAAATATTGTCAAGGGGCAGTTATTTTAGGCTTAACAGATTGGTATCCAAGAGCTATATTTTTTGTCAGGAGGATGAAATTCTTCACATTCTGTTTTGTGATTGAGGATATCCAGCAAAGTTATTGGAAGACATTTTGAAATAGCTATCTGAAGTGAGACACACTCTTTATGGGTCACTTGTGTTGTCCTAATGGTTTAACATAGAACAGGACAACAATGACTTGTCTCAGGCTTTTGTCACTCAATTTAATAAAGAGATGTTCTTTCTCAAAAAAAATATTAACTGCCACTGGATGACAGGCTTGGTTCCATTTGACTTTTGGACACATTGGGGCACCATCCCAGACCTATGTATAAAAACAGTAAGAACTTTAAGGCTATTTTTGAAAGGAATGATGACCAAGTGTATATCTTCAACTACAATCTGGACATGAAGTGCAGCGGTGCCTGTAGGCAGAGTAGATTTATACTGCAGGGCACTCGTTTGGTGGCCACAGTTTAAACCAAGCATATTTCTGTGAAGGGGAATTATAACTGTAACACCAAGGGTGTGGTTTACATTGTCTTTTGTTCATCTTCCTCAGCTTTCTACATTGGCAAGACAGAGAGGCCATTGAAAACAAGGATTTATAAGCACACGTATGCAATTAAGAAAGGTACGGAGTATGCCTTGTATAAACACTACCCAATGCTGTGATTTCAAAAAGTTTGCATTCAGTAGTCTGGAGCAGGTAGTCCCCTCTAATTGGGGTGGTGGGCAAGAATGGGAACTGGTTCTTGAACAAAGGGAACTCTACTGGCAATGGCTGCTCAATAGCTGTAACCCTCTGGGTGCTAACAAATTAATTTTGATTAAATCTGTCCTTAAAATGAAAGCTGCCAAAATATGAAATTTAGTCGGTCTTAATACATCACTTTTTATATGACATTATATTTACAAGTTGCATAAGTTAATAGATTTTATTAATTTTAAAATTTTGACTTAGTTCTAAATATGATTGCTGCTATCAACATGAATTTAACACTTTCATATTAATTCTTTATTGCATTATGTTCTTATTTTTTGGGGTTGGATTGTGTTTTTGCACTTATTCATGACATTCTAAAGTTACCTTTTTCTGGACTACTATCCCTTTAAATGCAATAGGGTGTGGTGCCATTAAGGCTTTTTAAATGAATGGGAAAGTTGCTACTTTGTTTCTGAGGAAGTGACTGTTTGAAAGGAATGAAAAATGCTTAAACTTGGAAATTTAACTTGTTTGCATAGTCCTAAGTGGCATTATTTTAAAACTCAGGTAGTATTTGTTAACTAAAAATGCATAATAATGCATATAGGATCAGATAATTTCCTATATGCACTAAATAATGAAATTTCTTAAGTTTGCTCAGGATTTAAATATATTGTTGCTATTATTCTCAACAAATTAGATTGGCGAAAATATAAATTTTAGTGGTCAGGAAATGTTTTGCATATTAAACTGAATTTTGATTACCATCTCTTACAGATATAAAGACATTTTGCTCCCATTGTTTAAAAGCTGAGTTAGGCCTGTTGTCTTTATAGTTTGAACTCCTAAGATCATTGGAGAAAACAAGTTATATAGTATGTTTGGTATATGTAAGTAAAGCAATACTTAATCTGGGCATATACATGCTTTGTTAATATTTTCGTGGAGGCATCAGTCAAAATTAGTTTTGTTAACCACTAGTATGTTACTAGAAATAATAAATGGTTAGCAGAACTTAACAATAAATCTGGTAACAGAAAGAAAGCTTTTTGTATAAGGTAAGGATGTATTAGATGAAAAAAGTTGGATGCCTTAAGTAGCTTTAAGCATGACACTAATTTATTTTTTGGTTAAAATACTTCCTGTCCCTTTGACTTACAGATTATGACTTCTCATGACATTTTATGATGTCCTCAGTCCATCTTGTAACATTGTAACACTTTTTTTAAGTATCAAAACATGCAGTATTATGTATTGCACTTAAAATAGGAGACAACAAAGTTTTGTTTAAACATAGGGTAACAAAACACAACACAGCCACCAAAGCTCTCAAGCTCACCGGTCCTGTATAAAATAATTGTCCAAAATTCCAATAAAAACAACAGGACTCGGAAACAGCTGCAGGATCCAGTACAAAACGATTAATAGACACAAGCACTTTTCTGGGTAACCACACTTCATCAGATGTCAAGATAAAATAACATCAAACCTGCCCCCTTCATTTATACATACCCCTCCTAAGTCACATGATATAAAAATTAATTAGTGTCTCACAATTAAAGCAATCACTACCTATTTCAGTTAAAAAATAAGAAATAATTAATACATATGAACTTTTAATACACATATTTCAGTGCATATAAAACAAGAATAAAAATAAAACATTCATTTAAACGAAACATACCAACATAAAATAAATAAATACATCATCTAAAAAGTTGCCTAGATTTCAACTTGAGGCGTATAGGGACATATTCATTCAACCCATGGCCCATATCTGCTCTCAGTCTTACTATGCATTTAGCTTCCAGTTCCTCTGTAACATTACATAAATCACACCCCCTAATGTTTTCATAAGTTCTCCCTATGGATAGAAATTTGAAACTATGCCTAAGATTAGTATAAATAACATGTTTTGATAGTGCATTAACCTTATTATTCTTATTAATGGCATATATATGCTCACGCATTCTCTCTTTAAAAGATCTATCAGTCTTCCCAACATAAAATTTGCGACACTCTATACAATGGGCTAAATAGACAATATGTTCATTATCACGTGTCACTGAGACCTTAAATTCATATATCTTCTCTTGGTCTGGATGCTCGAATCTCAAACTACTATCTATGTACTTAGAGTACGAGCACCTGCCACATTCGTTAGTCCCTTTAACTGTATTTGATTTCATACTCTCCTGTTTTTTATAAACCTTAGGGTAACATAATTATATGAATATAGTTAGGAAGCACTGGGACATACTGAGAATGGATAAAGACATCAACGAACTAATAGATGAAAAACCCAGCTTTTCTTTAAAGAACTACAAGTCACTAAAAAGACAGTTATGTTACCGTAAGGTTTATAAAAAAACAGGAGACTATGAAATCAAATACAGTTAAAGGGACTAAAGAATGTGGCAGTGCTCATACTGTAAGTACATAGATAGTAGTTCGAGATTTGAGTAGCCGGTCTAAGAGAAGATATATGAATTTAAGGTCCCAGCCACATGTGATAGTGAACATTGTATAGAGTGTCGCAAATTTTACATTGGGAAGACTGATAGATCTTATAAAGAGAGGATATGTTGTTATATATATGCTATTAATAAGAATAATAAGGTTAATGCACTAGAAAAACATGTTATTAATATTAACCTTAGGCATACTTTCAAATTTCTAGCCATAGGGAGAACTTATGAAAACATCAGAGGGGTGATTTACATAATGTTACAGAGGAAATGGAAGCTAAATGGATAGTAAGACTGAGAGCAGATATGGGCCATGGGTTGAATGAATATGTCCCCATATGCCCCAAGTTGAAATTTAAGCAACTTTTTAGATGATGTATTTATTTATTTTTATGTTGGTATGTTTCGTTTAGATGAATGTTTTATTTTTATTCTTGTTTTATATGCACTAAAATATGTGTATTAAATGTTCATATGTATTACTTATTTCTTATTTTTTTAACTGAAATAGGTAGTGATTACTTCAATTGTGAGACACTAATTAATTTTTATATCATGTGACTTAGGAGGGGTATATATAAATGAAGGGGGCAGATTTGATGTTATTTTATGTTGACATCTGATGAAGTGGGGTTACCAGCAAAAGCTCTTGTGTCTATTAAATGTTTTGTACTGGATCCATCCTGTTGTTTTTGTTTAAACATAACCAAGCACTGTCTATGTACATCAAAACATCTCACTTCAAATGATGGTAATAGAAGACAAAATGGAAAAATTCACTGAGAATACAGTTAATATAACACTGTCTATATAAATAGCCGTTATGACAAGGTACTAAACAGAGTCTGAAGTTACTGTATACATGACATGTTTTATCATAATTACAGTTCCACACTTTGCATCACTAGGAAAGGGCTTTGCCTAACATCAGATAACATCAGATAGACGTCTGCAGCAAGTATATTAAGACGCTTTAATGAGATATTCTGAACAGACAATAAATCAGAAGGAATTTTTATTTATTTGTTAACCAGGAAAGTCTGACTTGGAACAAAGCAGATTTTCAGCAAAGGCTCAGGGAGAAACACTTCAGACAAATGTCTTCGTAACATGGGAGGAAACTGGAGCAAACCCACACAAACAGAGGGAGCACATGTAGATGCTGCACAGATGGCAGTTAAGCAGATAATTGAACCAGGGAACCTCTTGCTATAAGGCAACAACACTAACACTGCACCACTGCGACATCCAAAATGGCTATCTGACCCATAACTGTTAACAGGATAACTGACCAGACTGGTATTTTAGAAACAGGAAACAAGTCTCCTGGCAGGTCTGGTTGTACAACACACAACCATATTTCACTGATTTGGAAGCCATGATCTGTTATAACCTTGCACCCTCCACATGTGGGGTATGACTTCCAAACCTACCCCTTACATATATATACTAATTCTTACACTGTGAATTCATTTATTAACACAGTGGCTTCCTGATCAGAGATATTTACTCTGAGGCCATGTGAGACATAGTTATATGTGCCATGAGCTGTAGGAACTCACTCATTTCCTTAGCCATGAGTGAGCATATTTATTAGGATTCCTATCACATAGTCGAACTTGTACAAGTTTGAACCTTATATGGTCGAAACCATAAGTTTGAACTTGTACAAGTTTGAGTGTTTCAATGAAAAAGCCCGTAAGGGGAGGATTTCATTCTGATGAATTAGGTGCGATCTCGGAGTCGGTATATTTAAGTAGCGGGGGGGGTGTGGGGGTGCAGCACCCCACATGGGCGGTGCAGGAGGGCTTGCCCCCCTGCTTACAACAGTTTATTTTGGTTTTCCCCCCACATGTGTCATATACCACCCCTGTATGCATCGTTTGTCTTGTCTGTTAACCTACCCAACCTACCTCCCCAAATATACCTACAACCCCTCCCCAGCATCCCACTCTCACCTGAAAAAGAAAAGGGCAATCTGTTTCCACAAAAAAATCTCGCCCGATACATAGCTGTCCATTTTGCACACGTCCACTGGACACATGTAGATCTGATTTATCCCAGCACTAACAGCTTACTTATGCCTTGAAAACTTTTCTGAATAGTTAATGTCCTCCTGAGGGATGCATCTTCTTCAATATGCAACTTACTACCATTTGGAGGGCACTTAATCATGAAATCTGCAATGACCTAATTCACAGTATCCAACAAAACAGCAGTGGGATCCTAAAAAATCATCATTTGTTAGTACCTGCGGAATGTGCCCCCTTCTGTAAATGACAAGGAACTCAAATCAGTCATTTAACAGTTTATTAGATCGAGGTCAATGTCTAGATGAACTGGATCTACATAGTTACAAATTGAGTAAATAAAATGAATTTGGTTGCTTGTTGCATTCTGATGATCTTTGTTTTATAATCCTCAAAACAATGAAAATGTAAAGAGGATTATGGGATTACAGGAAATATGAATATTAATTCTGAAACTGCAGCATCTTGGAGGATTCTCTACAGGTAGATCAAGCAGATAACTTCACATTCTCCAAGGTTATGGGGGTTTACACAAAAAAATGCTTTCAAAGTATAATAGTCATTTTGAGAATTTGGCTTTTTGTTTTTTCCTGGGTCTCAAAATTCAACAATGATGCCATGGTGGCTTGTATGGTAACATTGCTAGAGGATAAGAACACGCTAGAAGACTATATGGATTAGTTGTTTTGGTTGCCTAATAAAACCTGGGTTGTGCAAACAACCACACAGCATAAACTAAAGAATCACAATAAAGTAAGAGTTCAAGTAACTATTTGCACATCATGTTATGTTAAATTCTGACCACTCGTAGATATGAATCTAGGATTTTTAGAAAGAATACTTTTTTAATGCATATCTGCACTTTACTAGCCAATACCCTTGGTGGGAAAAAAGAAATATTGTCAAGGGGCAGTTTACTAGGCTTAGCAGGTTGGTATCCAAGGGCTCTATTTTTGTCAGGAGGCTGAAAATCTCAATGGCCTATTTTGGGATCAAGGATCTCCAGCAAATTTATTGGAAGACATTTTGAAATGGATATTTGAAAAGAGATACACCCTTTATGGGCCACTTGCATTGTCCTAATGGTTTAGCAAGTAACACAGGGAGTTACAACAATGACTTGTCTCATGCTTTTGTTATTCAATTTAACAATGAGATTTTCTCTCTCAAAGAAGTTATTAACTGCCACTGGTCGACCGTGTTTGGCTCCTTTTGACTTTTGGACACCTTGGAGCACCAGCCCAGATTTGTGTATAAAAGCAGTAAGAACTTTGGCTATTTTGGAAAGGAATGATGAACATTTGTATACCTCCAACTACAATCTGGACATGAAGTGCTGCAGTGCCTGTAAGCAATGTAGATTTACACTGCAGGGCACTCATTTGGTGGCCCCAGGTCACCCCAAGCTTATTTCTGTGAATGAGAATTATAACTGTAATGCCAAGGGTGTGGTTTACATCTCTTTCTGTTCATCTTTCTCAGATTTCTACATTAGCAAGACAATGGGACCATTGAAAACAAGGATTTATCAGTACACATATGTGATTAAGAAGGCTATGGGGGTTAGCAGCTTGTATAAACACTCTACCCAATGTTGTGATTTCAGAAAGTTTGTTTTCAGTATTCTGGAGCAGGTAGTCCCCTCCAATGGGGGTTGGGGCAGATTGGGAACTGGTTTTGACTAAACCTGTCCCAAAACTGAAAGATGACAAAATATGAAATTCATTAGATCTTAATACATTATTTTTATATGACATTTTATTTATGATCTTTTAAAAGGATTTTAGTTGAATAAGTTAACAGATTGTATTAAATTTTAAATTTTGACTGTTTTAAATATGCTTGCTGCTATCAACATGAATTTAACACTTTTATATTAATTGTTTATTGCATTATGTTCTTAATTTTTGAGGTTAGATTGTGTTTTTGCACTTATTCATGACATTTAATTTATCTTTATCTTGTATGCCCGCGGTGGTCCAGCGGTAGCATTGTTGTCTCACAGCAAGAGGTTCTCCCGTTTGATTCTTAGCTAGTGTTCGGGGAGTGCCTTCTGTGTGGAGTCTGCTTGTCCTCCCCGCGGGTAGAGTGGCATTCCAACAGACATGTGTGAATGGGCATGCCTTTGTTGAAGGTTGGGTGTCGAGCTGGCAACTCGGCACCGTGAAAAATCTACTGCCAATCATTAGCGGACTGGAGTTCCGCTGTGGTGACCCCTAACCGGGAAAAGCTGAAAGACAACAACAACCTTTATCTTGTGTACTATCCTTTTAAATGCAATAGGGTTTAGTGCCTTTAAGGCTTTTTAAATGAATGGAACAGTTGTTAGTTTGTTTCTTAAGATATTCCTGTTTGAAAGGAATGAAAGCATTTAAACTTGGAAATGAAACTTGTTTTTACAGTCCTATGTGGCATCTTGGCATCTGGTACTGCATCTTTTATTGTGTTTTTTTTTAGTTTACACTGTGTGGTTGGTTGTATTTTCTGTTTTGATTTATACCACTTTACCAGCAGATCACAGATGGATTTGTTTGTCAACCCTGTACCATTTCTAATATTAATGGTACATTGAATGGTTCTTCTGTGAATTTAATTTTGCTTATCGAATGTATGGACCAGATGAAGGAGCAGATTGGTACATTTATGGCAGCTTTAACAATTGCAATTAGAAGTCATGGTGAGAGAGGTAATGGCTTGGATTTGGCTTCAGGTAACAATTCATGTGCTACAGCAGTTTGTTCTGAAACTTTGGGGCCAATTAACCTTATAAATGGGAGAGTTTTTGAACCACATCCTGTGGACTCTGCTGTTTGTCAGTTTCAATGTATAGGACCTGTTTGTATATAAATGCACTTTCGGAGGAAGCTCTGCTTGCTATAATATGGATGCCACAGGCCTGAATGGGTGTTACTTTGGTATATGCCATTTAGAGGCTTGAGAGGCTTTTTACCAAATACAAAAGCCTTTTTTGGACAATTCTTTTTTGAATTTTTGTATTCAGCATGGCAGGGCCACTAGAGGACTGAGAATTTACAAATATCCCAATGACATGGTTCCAGGCTTAGTGTTTCATCATAAATTGTTGGGTCTTTTCAACCAGATGGGTATCAAGATGATGTGGATTATTGTCAGGGAAAATTTATGGCAATTAGAAAAACTTGAAGTTGAGATTAAGAATTTGAATGGTATCATTCATAAGGACTTGTTCCCCCACCATTTGGAAGAATTTCGATGTGCCTTATGTAGGGCTGAACAAAAGAGATCTAAGTCTTCTAATGTAAGCAGAAGAAGATCGTGAGGGATGAAAAAGCATACCACACCAAAACAGTTTACCCATCTCCTAACAGTACAAGGAAATATGCAACTCAGGAGCACAATGATCATTTTCGTACTGATTGGGAGAGAAATGATAGTGAGGTCGGTGAATGACACATTTTTGGGGGGGAATAGATACCACACAGATCAAAGAGGCTGGAGGAAAAGCATTTAAGTCAGGCATCCAATACTTCTGACCCACAGCCTGCATTTTCCAGATAGGGATTTTGTCTGAGGAGATTTCAGAACTGCAGATTGCACTGCTAATCCACTTTGATGACCCAGGTATGAGCACAAAAGGTACTAGTGTTGAGTTTGGTGTTTGTAATATTGATAATTTTTTACATCTTTCCATCACTCCAGTTTTTGTCTCATTATCTCTGAAGGGTTTCAGATCTGTACCCACAAGCCATCCTAGTGTTGTGGACACTATCACTAAATGGAAGCTTTACTCAAGGAAATTAAATTTGAGATGTTTGATGGTGTCCACCAATCAGGGCAGTTTTGAAAGTGGGTTGGAGAGGTACAATACATTTAACCCACCATTGGCACCCGTCCTTGACTTATTTGAGCAGTTTTGTGAGTGCTGTATTAGGGAGTGATATGACACGAGAAGAAAGAAATTTTATAATCATTCAATTGTTCAAGGACCTGCAAAAGCACTTGTGTCTATTAAATGTTTTGTACTGGATCCATCCTGTTGTTTTTGTTTAAACATAACCAAGCACTGTCTATGTACATCAAAACATCTCACTTCAAATGATGGTAATAGAAGACAAAATGGAAAAATTCACTGAGACTACAGTTAATATAACACTGTCAATATAAATAGCCGTTATGACAAGGTACTAAACAGAGTCTGAAGTTATTGTATACATGACAGGTTTTATCATAATTACAGTTCCACACTTTGCATCACTAGGAAAGGGCTTTGCCTAACATCAGATAACATCAGATAGAAGTCTGCAGCAAGTATATTAAGATGCTTTAATGAGATATTCTGAACAGACAATAAATCAGAAGGAATTTTTATTTATTTGTTAACCAGGAAAGTCCGACTTGGAACAAAGCAGATTTTCAGCAAAGGCTCAGGGAGAAACACTTCAGACAAATGTCTTTGTAACATGGGAGGAAACTGGAGCAAACCCACACAAACAGAGGGAGCACATGCAGATGCTGCACAGAAGGCAGTTAAGCAGATAATTGAACCAGGGAACCTCTTGCTATAAGGCAACAACACTACCACTGCACCACTGCGACATCCAAAATGGCTATCTGACCCATAACTGTTAACAGGATAACTGACCAGACTGGTATTTTAGAAACAGGAAACAAGTCTCCTGGCAGGTCTGGTTGTACAACACACAACCATGTTTCACTGATTTGGAAGCCATGATCTGTTATAACCTTGCACCCTCCACATGTGGGGTATGACTTCCAAACCTACCCCTTACATATATATACTAATTCTTATACTGTGAATTCATTTATTAACACAGTGGCTTCCTGATCAGAGATATTTACTCTGAGGCCTTGTGAGACATAGTTATATGTGCCATGAGCTGTAGGAACTCACTCAGTTCCTTAGCCATGAGTGAGCATATTTATTAGGATTCCTATCACATAGTCGAACTTGTACAAGTTCGAACCTTATATGGTCGAAACCATAAGTTTGATCTTGTACAAGTTTGAGTGTTTCAACGGAAATCTCCGTAAGGGGAGGATTCCATTCTGATGAATGAGGTGCGGTCTCTGAGTTGGTATATTTAAGTAGTGGGGGGGTGTGGGGGTGCAGCACCCCATGTGGGAGGTGCAGGAGAGCTTGCCCCCCTGCTTACAACAGTTTATTTTGTTTTTCCTTCTTTTTTTTTTATTCATAGTCAAGGTTTTGTAACTTCAAACGGAATGGCTCGTACATGTCATGTTCGATGTTATGAAACTTCGAATATGTGATACAGACCCTATTTATTACATCACAGATAAGGTTATTTGATGTTGCGTTGGCCTGCCGGGAAAGACTTGACCTTATGTACGGTGTTGTATAAGAAAAATAGACAGCTATGTATGTACATTCCACTGACTTTTGGAAAGTTCTTAGAAAATCTCAGACTAGTTGCCCATCTGTTGAAGAATGAATAACTTGCTTGGATGTGCCCTACCTTTTACTGAATCGATCTCTTCTATGGACAAAAAATCTGTACGTGTATACCTGAGACACACAAGAGACAATATATTGTCTAGCATTTAATGAACTTGGTTGGTTATCTATCACTCTAAGAGCATACTAATACATAGATGTGTGAACCTGCATTAATGTTGGTCACAGTATTATATTACTGCTATGAAGAACATTGCTAGAATGCTAAGGTCAATGGAGTCCTCTGTAATTATTTTCTAGCATCACCTTACTCAGTTTTGTGATGCCAATGCCTTTTGCATTACTGCTTTTAAACTGACTTTCAAACTTTTCAAAGTAATTATCTATCAATATATTAAATTCTCCCCAAAATACTACTCCCTCAGAAAAGTGAAGGCTGCTTCAGTAACATGGTTAATTTTAGAACCACATCTGTTTTCTGAATAACAAGTCTATACCCAGTTAACACAAGGCAGAGAATAGTTACATAGAATGACTGCATTACGCGTTCCTTAGAGTGTTTATTTGTTTAAATTGACCAATATTGTTGCTCCATATTTATCTACTAATTTCTCTTATGCACTCACTAAAAGGTGACTATAAATAAACTTGTGTATCTATACTACACTGAACAACCCTTAACTCATAGTAGCCAGAAGCAAGGGCCCTTATTGCCTCATTGTCCATTTTCATTCCTGATCCATCCTTACTGACACAGAGTATAATTTACATATGCTTTCCTATGTCTGTCACTGAATAGCTGGGCATTCTAGAAGAATGCATTTACTACATAGTGCAATGCATTAAGGGAGCTAAACTGCCTTTGCTCCTTCACTACTAATCTGTAAACACCTCAGTGCTGATGAGAGGACAATGGATCATCAGAATGCCCAGATACCTTGCACTGACTGTCTTGAAGAGGTCAGTAGAGATCTCAGCTCCTGAGATTTCCTTTTACTCTATGTCTCAAAGACTCACGGTGTCTCATGAGATAAGAGTTATGGTAGCCCAACATTCAGACCCTGAAAAATGCTTACTGATCTAAAAAAAAAAATCTTCTTTGTAAGCAGTACTTTGTTCATAAATCTTGTTTATCCAATGATAACTGTTCACTTTGGTGAAACTTACTATGAATAAATATATTTTACATCTACTAATGTGGTTTCTGTATCTCTTACTGCATATGTAGAATTTTAATTGTATTGCTTGTAATTATTTAGAGTAAGTATCTATATTGCTGTATAGTATTTTAAGTCTGCATTTTAAACTTTTAACAGTTAACCCCCCTCACACGATTTATTGTTTTTTTTCTTTTGTGGCCATATCTATAACAATGAAGTGCCTGAACACTACCAGTTTGACTCTCTTTACCCTTCAAAAAGCCATGGTCTTCTCAATGTAAAAACAATCACCCAGATTCACTAATCTTCCCTGCAGGACTAACTTAGTCCAGCACGGAAGTGCCCCTGTAGAAGCAGGATGGCAGCACACCATGCTTATTAATGAAGGCACGCTGCCCGAGCTCCCAGGCTTATATGGAGCATGTACGAGTGCAGGGGCCATGTCTGAGAGCAGAGCTCTCAGAATAAACATGCCCCTGCAATGTAGAATATCAGAAAGTCTGCAGAAATCAGCGAGATTGCTCGTAGGTGTCCGCACATCCCCACCAGCAGTCCCCCATGTGTACAACAGCAACAGCACATATAAATAAAATGAAGAAACCCTTTTTTTTTTTAAATCCAATCAAAGCTAACCATAGGTACCTGGGTGTGCCCATCACTTACATACAGTTAAAGCAGCTTAAAAGGCTGAAGATGATAACAAGGAAGATATGTGCAAATGAAGCAGCACAGCAAAAGTGTAGTGCACAGAGCATCCACCTAATGAGCAAGCACTCCCGGTTTGAGTCCCACAACAACACAGTCTATTTTACTTGGCAAAGCACGTTATAACCATTTTCTTTTTGCAAAACACACTAAATAAAACATATTTTTAAACTAGAGTACTGTAGGAAATGCACATGTGAAGTATCAGTGTCATAATGAATAAGGTACTAGTAAGCAAGTCTAAGAACAACTAAGCAGTAGTAAGCATATATAGGCACTAGTAAGTGTGTTTATATGCATTTGTGTGGGGATAAGCACTGCCTACACAGATTAAGCAATCTGGACGGTAACTGAGTACAAGAAATTGTAACCGGAAGTTAGCAGTACTTAGCTCTGTGCAAACACATGCACAACTGCTTACAACTGCTTTAAAGAGCCTTAATCACTCTGTATCCAATGGCCCGTGTTCTGCCCAGCAAAAAAATAAACAGCCTCTGCAAGGCTTGAACCCAGGACCCTGTAGACTATAATCATAGTAGTTAACCACTAAGCCATCATAGCAGCACATATGATTGAGGTTTCAACAAACAAATCCTCACCATAGGAAAATCACACTGAACATGTGAAATTAATCTATGTACAGTGTGATGTTGTATAACCGGCTACATAACATATATATGTGAACTGGAGTACTGCAGTAAGACCAGATGTGAGGCGTTATTGTAATTAAGTGTTGAAGTCCCAGGACCCTATACAGTGTACGTACACATGAATCACAGACACCAGATACAGATATAACATGTAACACATAAAGCAATGTCAAAAGGAAAATATAATGCTAATTAGATATTAAGCAATGCTAATCATTGCACACGTCAGCTTATGTGGTGTAAGCAATGTGTAGGCCGGCTAACTCAATCTGCCTAGTGGTATGCCCCTTTAAGCAATGCCAGCATTAGTAAGCAGATGTGCCCATAGCTTAGCCTTTTCAAAACCATCCAATCACAGGAAAGTGTGGGAAATCAGGTGTATTTAAACTCCACAGGTGCCAGAAATTCCCATAACTGGTTGCAGCTCCCTACTGTAGGCAGAATGGCTGGAGTTGGGGAAGGCACTCAATTGAGTGCAACAATGCGGCACCCAGGAGTCCAGATTCATTGTATGGCTCCTGGTAAAACACCATGAGGAGAGACTATTGCAGAACCAGTACCAGGGCTCTCAGTATAAAGTGGAGGCCTGCGACAGTCTCAACCATGAACTCACCAGTGCCAATGGTATCCCCTGGACTGTTGACCAGGTCAGGCATCACCATGCTGACCTGAATTGGTAAAGGGGTGATTTCTTGGACCAGTGGATCCAAGAAGCAAGGCAGATGGACAATGCCCCAGCACTAGGTACCCATTCAACTACGTAGATAATGATTGCCTAGCCTGTGTATACTATGGAGAGGTAATGGCTAAATATCACTGTATTTCTCTGACAGCTGCAGATGAGCAGGCTGTGAACCAGCAAGCCCATGCTGCTAGACTGCAAAGGCTACACCGCGAGGCAAGTTAGTAATATTCCTGCATGTACTGTCATAACAAATAAATATAACAGTTCTAGAAAGTGTTGTACCAGTATAAAATGTATTGTGTATGGGATGTACTGAATAAACCATGCAATATGGCAGGAAGACTGTCATATAGGTTGCGTGGAAAAAAGGTGTAATATATTGTAAATAAAAGTATAACCTCTGGAGTGCTTGTATACATTCTGCTTTCGTATGTTGTTGTAGTGTTGCATTCTATAAATAGTATGGTTGCATTAAGCAGTGTTACCCACACTGTTGATCACAGTTACAATGTGTAGGAAGTTCAGTATAACAATGTTGGAAGTCCCAAGAGGACAGACATATAGAACAACTGAGGGAGAATTAGATAGAAATCATTGGAATGCATTACACCAATTCTCTGATAGCACAGTGTACTGTGATGTCAACTGTAATATTTTTACCACACACAGCAGGGTTATGAATCCCCGGAGTGGTAGTAAGTTGTATGCATAAACATACCCCACAACTGTACAGAGTTTGTGAGAATGTTCAGATAGAAAGCTGTGTGCATAATTAGACCCAACAACTGTACTGTCTTTACTAGAATGTTCAGATAGTAAGCTGTAAGCATAATCATAACCATCAACTGTACAGACTGTGTCAGAATGTTCATATAGTAAGCTGTATGCATATTCATACCCCTCAACTGTTCCGATCTACCCAGCATGTGCAGATAAATGGCCCAAATCTGCTGCCTGGTACCCAGTTCTCCTGAGAAATCAGTGTGATGATCCAAGAAATGTAGGTAGCTTATACTGACATATAATGGATAATCAGACCTGAACATAAAAAGAGAATGTATATGGAAACAAACCTGTCATTGTAGCATCTCACCCAAAGTGTATGACAGTTATTCCAAAATATGTCACTTTAACACCTGCATCCTGTCAAGCATTGACCAGAGTGTGTTCAATAACGGATTGTTAGGTATGTGTATAACATCAACATGGAATCTGGGAGTATGTGTAGAATCTGTCAGGTAGTGTTAACAAAGATTTTCCCCACAGCTATAACAGATAAGAGGTGTATACTGTAGGTACAACACAGTTCACTTATATACTTGTCCACAAGCATGCAATCTGGGAGTATGTGTAGAATCTATCAGGTAGTGTTAACAAAGATTCCCTCAACAGCTATAACAGGTAAGAGGTGTAGACTATATGTAAGACACAGTCCATATAGATACTAATCTACGAACATACCATTGTATAAAGTAAGGACATTGGGTAGTGTAATAATGCATGTAAGGGACAGATCACTGCAGTGGCTAAGAAAGTTGTGAAACTACAGGGATATAATAGTTGTTAATTGACCTCTCTCTCTCACCCCCACCATATGTGCAACAATAACCCAATTACACACTTCAATGGGTACGTGTACACGTCAAACTTTTGTTGGGAAACATGTCCTATTCGTTTATAAATATTCAAATTTGGTTCTGTGCATGTGCCATGTTACAATACTCTCATATCGGTGGCCTGTTGCCATCAATGAAACCTGCATGCTGTTGTAATGGCCACTGTTGCCCCATATATGCATGTGTTCTGTTCGCTCTGCAGCTGTTGTAAATCTGGTGTCTTGGGTTAATGGGAATACCTATGCATGCCGTTATAACTAATCCTGAATGCTGTTGACTATTACTAACCGATATCTTCCTTAAAACTGCAACACCAAAGTTCATATGGGAAGGCCAGTCCCATTGGACCCACCTGTCCCACCTCAGCTGGCCATGGCACCGGGCACCAGAATGTCTGGGGCCCAGCCTGGGACCTCCTCCTCCTTTGGCCCTGCACCACCATTGGGTGGAACTGCCTAGGAGGATGGGGCTTGCCCCCCCCTTTGAGCAGGGGCAGAGAGGTACCTGTCACCCACCATCAGGTCTGGGCAGTGGTGCATAGGGAGCTCGATAAGGAGATTCAAGACCAGCTACATCAGCTTGAGGGCCATGTGACCCAATTAGAGGGTGAGCCTTCCTTTCCTACCCAGCCCCAAGCACATCCACCTTTGGGGCTGTGAAGGTGCAGTGGTGACTGCCAATGGGTCGGGACATCAGTCAAACTGTTTCCATTTGGGGGCTTATGGGCTTGCGACTTCCAAACACCCCTCCCGGTCCAAGGTGTTTACCCCCCACATGTGTCATATACCACCCCTGTATGCATCGTTTGTCTTGTCTGTTAACCTACCCAACCTACCTCCCCAAATATACCTACAACCCCTCCCCAGCATCCCACTCTCACCTGAAAAAGAAAAGGGCAATCTATTTCCACAAAACAATCTCACCTGATACATAGCTGTCCATTTTGCACACGTCCACTGGACACATGTAATCTGGTCTAACTGGCATCACAATGAATTATTGTTGTCCTCACTCCCACCCAGGGGATCGAGTGTCCAAATCAATCCCCAAATTCAGTATATATGCACAGCTGTTGCTGTAGAAGAAATGGACAGCTGTGGACCTTCCCTACACCCATCCTGCACATACCTGGCTATTTCCCCTACTGTCTTTCCCTCTTTGTGCCCCTTTTTTCACCACTTTCCTATCAACCCCTTTTTCTTTTCTTTTAAAGACATTAGCTCAGGGGTAAGTGGGACTAAGCACTTTTAAGCAGCAGTAAGTGGGTTTAAGCCTGTTTGTATGGGGATAAGCACTGCCTACACTGACTGAGTGTAAGAAACTGTAATCGGACGTTAGCAGTGCTTACCGCTGCGCAAACTCGCTTACAACAGCTTTAAAGTGCATTATCATTATGTATCCAATGCCCAGTGTTCTGCCCAGCAACAAAATTAACAGCCTCTGCTAGGCTCAAACCCAGTGCCCTGCACACCATAGACAAAGTGATTGACCACTAAGCCTTGCCAGATATACATAACCCTACTGTTTTCAATAACATATCATCCAGCCCAGTCATTAAACAGTACAGAGAATGCATTCCAACATTTAGATGTATGAGTGTGTGTACTTTACTAATATCTAAACAGATACAACCTATCTATCTATATATATATATATATATATATATATATATATATATATATATATATATATATGTATATATATATATATATATATATATATATATATACAGACATACATCTGTAAAGAACAATGGGGAAATAACACAACCATATATGTCCACATGCATATACATATGTCTACACCTATATGTCTACATATACACAGCAAGGTACATATATGTACGCAGATATATATCTATGTAGGTATATACGGGCATAGTCATATATATGTAAGCAGTATATATATCTATATAGCTATATGTGGCCATACATCTGTAGATAGCAATGGTAGATTAACAAAAAACAAATATGTCCACATGCAACGGTAATGGGGTTGAGAGTCCCCAAACAATATACGCCTTGTACGAATAGGCACCCCCCACAGCCAAACATGTCCACCCTGCAATACACTACCAAGTGTTGCAGAAGCCATAACCAGGACCTGACATGACATGGCCACAAGATGTTAACAGTACTACATCACACCTGTATGATGTCAGGTTGATATTGGTAACATATCATGCAGTACAGTCTGGCTCCCATAGGAAATGTAAAATGTGGAAGCTATCAACATCCCCAGAATACATATACACAGACACATATATGCAGATACAGATATATATATATATATATATATATATATATATATATATATATATATATATGTATATATATATACATATACATATATATATATATATATATATATATATATATATATATACATGTGCCTACACATACACAATTAGAGATATGTACAGAAAGATAAATATATAGAAGGGGCACAAAATATGGAACAGCCACTATGCCTACAGTTCACACCTGAACAACTGGACACCATACAAATGACATTCACTGCCTGCAACATATACCCACAGAGAGGTCATAGGAAAAAATGCCACACACAGGTGTGCAGAAATGGATAACATTTATTTGTGTACTATTACAAGTTCTACATACTGTTGCTACTGTAATTGGGATTGTCTTCACAGACATGGTGTGTGTGGGAGGTCACATCTGCTTTCCACATGTGCGCCATTGGCTACTGACAGACATCCTAAGGACATCATAGTGAAGTATCGCTGCTAGCACGTACCGCCCCTGTCAACTGCAGCAGAGATATTGGCCAATATGTGTGGACAGTCTGACACACTCTGTACAGTACAGAACCCCTTAGTGCAAAACATGTGTACCATGCCTGACAATATGGATATTAACAGGACTGGTATACATATGCCACCATAGGTAATGCAATCACACAGCCCTGTCAGGCCTGACGCATAATAACTGCTGGTATGGGGGTGCCATGGCCACATACTACCCACTAGATATTGATGTACATCTGTACAGCATCCCACTGCTCTGTCTGACATACATGACTGTTACGGGAGGCCCGGCAGCAGTACATCTGGCAGGTATCTGCACATGACATCTCACTGGTTAAGTACAGTAAGCTGCTAGGCCTGTAACAATGCACTGTGCAGGCTACAGGCCGACTGGTTCAACACTAGCCTACATCTCCTATGGAGGAGTGCACATGTACCTGCATATATAGCAGGTTCTACAGGCATTTCACAGCACAGGGTAAGGTACACCTGTGTGACAGTGCATAACCACAACCAATGAGAAAACAGCCACATATGGCAAGCTAGCATAATATTACAGTACATGGACTATCTGTTAAACACCATCCTCGTATGTGCCACTCACACACTAACCCTACATATACTGAGCCACTACACATTTTGGTCTGATTGCTGACTGTGGTATGGGACATGTGTGTGTATGGCCCTACAAGCATATAAGCCAATATGGTAACATACAGCGGAGCAGCATGTAACATCAGACAGGAAGGGACCTAGGATGATGACAACTACCACAGTCTGTACACAGGCCAAGGTACATATTAACAATACACACACTGTCAACATTCACCATAACTACACAGACCTCAGTACTGTACAAACAACCACAGTATGTCCAGGTTATGTCATCAAATATAACCGCTACTGTACATAACATGTGTAGCATTCTGATATCTCACTGGCTTGTTATCAAATATGATGACACTAATTATTGTGTACAGCACATATGCACCTCTTAATGCATGACATAGGTACAAACGTTGACTGAGTTGTGGCTGAAAGCACATACACAGGGCCAATACTGACACGTTGCTGTGATAACAGCATACATTTACTGTTATAACAGGGTTTGTTGCAACATATGTCCTATGAGGGATATGAAGTCAGTAACTGTCATGGCTTTCACCATCTATAGACTACAATCCTCACACTACCTTCTGCAGTTCACAGATAAATGTTCTGTGGGTAACACATGACACCAAAGGCACCACACACTGCCCAGTCTGCAGATGACCCTACAGATGGGGAGTCCTCATAAACATACACCTGACATGGCAGATATTCATACATGTAGGACAGCCATATCCACACACCCTGTTAAACCAACATTACTCTGAATGCAGTATAGGTTCATAGGTTCATAGGTAGGTACTAGGCTATTGACCCTAGGGCCTATATAAGCCTAGCCAAAAATGTAGCCTGGCTTTCGCCACCCAAGAAAATTATTTTCCTGTGCCCCTGTTGAGCAGAGCCACAGAAGTGATCCCTGGGGTGAATTTCTTATTTCTCATCTAATCATCAAGATTTTTCTTGAAGAGTGCTAATGAGGAGATCTGTTTGACATAGATAGGTAGTCTGTTCCTGAGTATAGGAAGTCTCTGGGACAGGAGTCTATCCCTCCAGCATGTTCTGTTTATTGTGGTGACAAGGTTTAGGTCCCTAGAGCATGTAGCTCAGAGGGATTGGGATTTCTTTAAGTGGAGCATGTCCAACAGCTCTGGGTTTGACATAGCTTTGTATGTTAGGCAGAGATCGCCACTGAGTAGGCGATATGCGACGGAGTAAAGCTGGAGTTTTTTGAGACGGTCTGCATAGGGCATCTGTTTCAGGCCAGTAATCCTCTTTGTGAGGTATTTCTTTGGCCTTTCCAGTTGTTGTAGATGTCTTGTGAGGTACATACCAAAAGGGGCATTGTACTCTATAATGGGTCTAATGGGTGATGAGTACAGGGGAACAATGACCTCTTTTTTTCTGGATGAGAAACCTTTTGTGTTGAGGTGAGCCATGTAGAAGGAATTCCTGACCACTGTGGTGATGTGATTATCAAAGGAAAGACTACTGTCCACCAAGGTCTCTTATCACATTTTCAGCATTAAGTAGACTACCAGCTATGTAGTAGTTCAGAACTTTTACCAGAGTGGATGACAATACACGTTTTGGCATTGAGCTTCAGGCCATGGCTTTGACACCAGGTATCAAGTCTCAGTGAGGCCTTTTTGTAGTATGTCCACATCGTTAGGAGTTTCGATTATGGCTCCTAATTTGCAGTCATCTGCAAACTTTGTTAGCCAAAGACCTTCTGTGTTAGCCTGTACTTCAGAGAAGTAGATACCAAACAGGAGAGGACCCGGGACTGAACCCTGTGGTACTCCAGTTGTCACTGGTCTGAAGTCGGATTTGGAGTTTGCTACTTTCACAGTGTGGGTTCTGTCCATGAGCCAGTTGACAACCCATCTTGTGACATAGGGATTTATACCTAGTTTAGTGAGCTTATCTATAATTCCAGAGTGGGGGATGGTGTTGAAAGCCTTGGCGAGATCTAGATAAGCTGTGTGAACCACTTTACCCTCATCTATGGCTTTGGTGACTGTTTCAAAGAAGTCAGTCAGGTTTAGGAGACATGATCTGCCTTTTACACATCTGAATTGGGTAGGGTCCAGAGTTTGGAGATTACCAATGTCTTTCTTTATGAGTTCCATGATGATATGTTCCATGGCCTTGCAGACCAGGCTCATCAGGCTAATGGGGTGGTAATTCCCGGGGTCCGTCATAGTTCCCCTTTGTGGAGTGGGATAACCATCTCAGTGAGCCATTCAGTGGGTACAAAGCCTGAGGTGAGGTTATGACTGAACATGGTACTTAGGTAGGCTGCTAGTTCATTCTGTAGTTCATGTAGAATGCAGCCTGGGATATTGTCAGATCCCATGGATGCTGTGTTCTTGGCTTCGGAGAGTGTGTTTTTTACATGTGCAGCCGTGATTACAGGAACTTTGCATTTTTCTGGTATAGAGATGGGCCCTCTAGGGGGTGAGAGGGGGGTAAAGTTAGCACTGAACCTATCTGCCTGGATGTTGGCAATATCAGTTGGTTCTGTATATTTAGTGCCATTGTACTGTAACTCAGAACAAATCTGAGTGTTGCCATTGAGATTCTTGACATAGCTATAGAATGCTTTGTGGTTGTCTTTAGAGTCAGTGGCAATTTTGTTTTCGTAACTAGCGTTGGAGGACTTTATGATGGATCTCAGCTTCCTACTGAAGTTGACCAGGGAGTTCCTCCAGTCATGGGATTTTACTCCTTTTTACAACAGTTTCTTTCTTCTGTTGTAGAGTTTGTTTATGGCAGAGGACCACCAGATTGGCTTCCTTTCTTTGGAGGATAGCATCTTGGTTTTATTAGGGATAGCATGATCCATGCACTCGTGTAAGTGCTTATAAAGTGCATTTGTGTAGGATGCAGCAGTCATACCTCTATTGTCCGTCTGCATGAGTGTCATGAAGTTTGCCACTTCTGTCTTAAGAGATGTGAAGTTGGCTTTGGAGAAGTTTTTTACAGTGGTTTCCCTAATTGGGGGTGAGGGCGGAATGTGGATGTTTAGGGTGATTAGCTTGTGGTCGGATCTGACCAACAAGGAATTGACCTCTGATGTGGAACACTGGTTGCTCATGTTGGTAATGACCAGGTCTAGGATATTGCTGCCCCTGGTGGGGGTGTGAATAAGTTGATCCAAGGCATTGGAATTTATGAATTTCAGAAAATGTTGAGCAAAAGAGTTGGTACATGAGTAGTTTTCCCAGTTAATGGTGGGGTAGTTGAAATCACTCATTATTAGGGTGCTAGGTTGTACTCTAATGCTTTCCAGTGTATCAAGAAATGAGGAGTGGGAATCCTGGGGCATGGTGGGGGGGTCTGTAGCAAGCTATAATTTTGTTTGCTGTCTTGCCCAGAGTTAGTTGCACTTGGATTATCTTGGATGCATTATGCTGTGCAACTAGCCTAGAGGTGTAGATATCCTTAATGAATATGGACACACCTCCACCTTTAGTGCTTCATTCCGGATTAGGTGGCCGAAAGGTGAGTATGAATTATAGCCTGGTAATGCAGGGGTGCTCTCTGGAGCTTTGAACCAGGTCTCTGTCACTGCACAGATGTCGATGTCCTTCATTTTATGGAGTGCCTCGAGTGAGTGCATTTTGAGGTTTAGACTTCTAGCATTGAGTAGCATTACCCTCAAATTTTGCTTGCTTGTACCTGTTACGATGATAAATTTGTCATTTGAACCTTGCCTAAAAAAGGCACTATAGAGGTGGCAAGAGCCTTAGCCAGTATCCAGAATACCAAGGGCAACAGGTGCAAGCCATCTCTGGCAAAACATTGTGGTCTGTCGATCATGTCGTCCCAGGCAGACAAATACTGGATCCCCTTAGAATGACACCAGAAGATTAGCCAATTGTTGAAGTCAATCATTTTGTCCTTGTACTGAGGTATCATTCTGGGTGATGGTAGGATGCTACTTAGGGCTAGGGTCATATCTGCCTGGGCTACAAGATCGGAGAGCTCCTCCATGTCTCTTTTCATGTAGTCCAGGGAGGTACATCTCAGGTCATTCACACCAACATGGACAATGACAGTGTCATATTTGTACTTGTTGTGGAGTGACCTGAGTGTGTGCATTATGTGATGCATCCTGGCACCTGACAGGCAGCTGACAGTAACTTTCTCCTTGTTTAGCCTGGTAAGTGGAACATCATTGTGCCTGACTATAGAGTCACCTATGACTAGAGTGTTGGGTACGTTGTTATAACTTATGGGCTATGGTTGAGTGGCACACTGAGTTTGTGGGCTATGTGTCATTTGGGTTGTGTTGGGGGTGGAGTTTGCTTGCGTTTCTGCTTTGGAGGTCCCCGATACTTGGGCAGGTTTTTATTGAGAGCCTCCATGAATGTAGGTGTGTGTTTTGTGTTTCTATGTGTGTGTTTTGGTAGTGAGGGACTATGTGATGAGTGTGGTGTGGTACAAGTGTTTACGTTCTCTTCTTGACTGTCTAGTCCAGTCTTGGGTGAAGAGAGCTTTGCTTCCAGTTTGGCTATATAAGTGCATTTCTCACAGGTTGTAGTTTTGGGTGGTAAGAGGAGAGGGTTGTCTGTGTACATGAGGCAATTGCTGCATTGCCACAAGATGCCCAGATTCATCAGGTAGACAGGAGAAATCACCGGGAGCTGACCCTTAGACATGCCTGGATAGGTGCTTATTTATTAAGTACTAAAAACTGCTTTCCTCTAGACAAGTGAGGAAAGTTGAGTGTTGTAGTAATTTGCAGCTTATTTAATGCTTACAACGAGTTCTGAACAAGTGCTGAGTTCAAAGAAACAGATTTGAATGCTGAAACTAGAAAACTGGTAGTTCTAAGAAACAAAATTAAGCTAGAAGGCTTCCCTCCAACACAGAAAGGCGTGGTGGCTTAGAAGCCTACACACAGTCTAGACCACTTACAGGAAAGGCAGGAAACAAGCTTAAATGTTTTTTCTTTCCCAGATGCTCTCTTTGTACACAGTAGGAGTGCCTGAAATCAGAATATGATCTCACTACACTCAGTTGAGTGAGAAAATGAGATGGGCCCAGAAGGAGTATCCAAACACAAATTTACAAGAGGGTTGGGCAGTTTCAAAGCCACCAAGATTAACACCAAAACTGAAAAAACAGAGTCAAAACTTCCAGTTCAGTTAATACTCAATGCAGCACAAATAAATCAATTAAAATGCTGTATTATTTGAAAAAAGTGCAGATAAAAGGTACTTAAATTCTCTTATATGTCCAGTTGAATACAGATAGATCTTAGCCAACCAAAGCTGAAGTTTTAAGCAGAAAATATTTCAAAATGTACCACTTAAATAGGCAGTGACAGGATATCAATGAATGAGACTACCCCCGCCTGCAATTACTAACGGGCAATAAAATTCTAGCAAGCACTAACTGAAAAAACAGAGTCAAAACTTCCAGTTCAGTTAATATTCAATGCAACACAAATAAATCAATTAAAATGCTGTATTATTTGAAAAAGTGCAGATAAAAGGTACTTAAATTCCCTTATACGTCCAGTTGAATACAGCTAGATCTTAGCTGACCAAAGCTGAGGGTTTAAGCAGAAAATATTTCAAAATGTACCACTTAAATAGGCAGTGACAGGATATCAATGAATGAGACTGCCCCCACCTGCAATTACTAACAGGCAATAAAATTCTAGCAAGCACTAACTGAAAAAACAGAGTCAAAACTTCCAGTTCAGTTAATATTCAATGCAACACAAATAAATCAATTAAAATGCTGTATTATTTGAAAAAAGTGCAGATAAAAGATACTTAAATTCTCTTATACATCCAGTTGAATACAGCCAGATCTTAGCCGGCCAAAGCTGAGGTTTGGTCAGTCACATCCCTCTCCTATGTGTTGGCCTGTTTCCACAGTGGATGTTGTCAGAGGTAAATCCCCAATCCATATGAGATGCTGTTTGCCAAACAACAGAATGTGTTCTTGCTCACAGTGACTGATAGGACCAAAACAAACATGATGTTCCTAGATAATGGAGTGTGTTTCCATGCAATTGGCTATGGGGATGTTACCACAGCTGTTCTACATGCAATCAGCTAGTGGAGGGCTGCAATTCATACAGAGGTCATCAGCTGATCATGAGCATTACCTAGCATACGCATGCTGTTGCCTGAGAAAAGCAGCTATAGGTCTTCACATCCACCAGTGAGGGAGTGAGGGAGGCAGACAGAGGCACCAGCAAGTCAGTGAGGGTTGGGAGAGTAAAATCTAAGGATGTTTGTGTCACACACCTACCAGCACAGAGTATCAAACCCCTGATGACTATGTAGTGCTATCACAGTCCTATGCAGTTGCTGGATGCACCACATAGGTTACCTGTTGTGGAGTCCGCAGAACATATATATGATGATGAGTGATATCTGCAACAGGGATATGGTAGCTATACGGTAGGTGATGTACACGTGCCTGTCCACATGAACAGGTTCCAGCATCAACACAGCCACACTCTCACAGGGATGTACACACATTGACACACTTGGCAGGGCCAGGGATACAGCTCATCACTAGTGAGATTGCCACAACACAATACTGTGCAGGTATCACATGCACAACACGGGTCATACAGAGGTTATATGGGCAAAGGGTACTGGGAGGTGTCTGGCATCAGACAGCATGCTTCAGTATGCTGCTGGGGGTTGTAGTGAGTATGGATGTGATCATACGCATCATACAACACACACACACACAAACACACAGGGTGCCAGTACTGACATGCATGGGTGTATTTCTACATGGGTATGTGGTGGTCAACTGTGCCAGAGAGTTATACAAGGCTAGGTGATGGTATACCTTGGCACCAGGCCACATGACAATGGTCTACATTGTGGTTCAGGCCTGTGGTTTCTGCATTTGCTCACACGGGTGGGTATTGTATCCACCATCCAGTCACCTGGGTGGCTATTGCATGTGGCCAATGCTGTGCATCGCTTGCCATGTATGTGTTCCTTAGTCCATGACATGGACAGTGTCTGGGATGTGCACACCTCCCACATGCTTGTAGAGTGACATGTGGAACTGTATCTGAGGTGTCAGGCCCATATTGTGTACACAGATTATCATCAGATGTGCCAGTTGTGGCCATCTGTGGCAGGAACTGGTAGTGGACAGCAGGTTAACCCTGCACCTACATTGATAGCATGCTACCGGCATTCCCTGGTGTCAGTAGCATTTGTCTGAATAGGGCATGTTGTCAGGCATGGTATGTCCTTTGTGGGTCACATGTGTTGGCACCACAGGTGCTGCAGGTGTCCAGAGGAGAACATGGGGAGTGTGCGCTGTCTGCATGCATGTGCCTCTTGGACAAATGGACAGGATGTCATGCCCTCTGTAGGCCACTGCAATCACTTCATAGTTCCCATCAGTCGCTAATATACAGTGTACTACACACATATTGGCTATTGCCTCAGCATGTGTGTGTCTGTATGTGACATGGGTTGAGAGTGTGCTCTGGGTAGTACTGAGGTTGCTAACTGTGATTGCCTGGCGGTGATGTCACGTGTATGGGTATGGATTTGCACCCCAGCATCTCGGCTATTTCACATCTGTTATCCATGTACAGTGGGCATTGTGATATAGGGCCACCATAAAAGACATTTGCAAAACCCACCCCACATTGGACCCAGGTGTTACACACTCATCTCCACACAGGATGCAAATTACACGCACACGCCTGTCATGTCTGGGAGTTGAATCCCAACCTTCCTAGTTTAGTACAGTACAGCATTATGCAGTTATAGTACACACCACAGAGATTACTGGAGTTTCTCTTCCCGAAAGTTGTATTTCACATTGGCTGACATCAGCAGGACTGCCAAAGTAGGCCATTGGATATGTACTGAGTGTGACTAGCCTAAAATGCATTGCTCCCCACACAGACAGTGGAACACGAACAAAACATCCACATCCAACATGCATGGGTATAGAAACCACTAACAGAGGTCTATATCACACTACAGCAGTATGCAGTTGCAGGATGCACTATGGAGATTACTGAGCTGTGGTTTCCCAGAGGTGTATTTCTAGGTGGATGACATCAGCAGCCCTGCCAAAGATGAGCATTTGAATTGTAGGGAGTGTGTCTACTCTAAAAAGCATTGCTCTCTACAGAGACAGACACACACAGTTGCCATGTCTGGGAATTGAATTCCTACCTATTTTATCACACTAGGGTAGTACGCAGTTATGGAACACGGCACAGAGATTACTAGGACACAGCCTTTTCAGGGATGTATTTCTAGGTGGATGACACCAGCAGCCTTACCAAAGTAGAGCATTTCAATTGTAGGGAGTGTGACCACCCTAAAAATCATTGCTCTCTACACAGACAGGCACACACCCACTTGCCATGCCTGGGAGTAGAACAGATACCTACCTAATTTATCACACTACAGCCGCATGCAGTTACAGGATGTGCTATGGAGATTACTGGGCTACATTCTTCCCAGTGGTGTAAGTCTAGGTGGATGACATCAGAAGCTTTGCCAAAGTAGAGCATACAAATTGTATAGGATGTGACTACCCTAAAAGCATTGCTTTCTACACAGACAGGCAAACGATTGCCATGTCTGCGAGTAGAACAGCTACCTCTCTAACTTATTACACTACAGCAGTACGCAGTTACAGGACACGCTACAGAAATTACTGGGCTACATTTGTCCTAGAGGTGTATTTCTAGATGGATGACATCAGCATCTTTGCCAAAGTAGTGCATTTAAATTGTATGGGGTGTGACTACCTTAAAAAACATTGCTTTCTACACAGACAGACAGACAGACACACAGCTGCTATGCCTGGGAGTTGAACTCCTACTAAACTAATTTAGTACACTATAGCAACACTCAGTTATGGGACAAGCCACAGAGATTGCTAGGATACAACCTTTCCAATGATGTATTTCTAGATGGATGACATCAGCAGCCTTAGCAAAGTAGAGCATTGCAATTGTAGGGAGTGTGACCACCCTAAAAAGCATTGCTCTCTATTCAGACAGATACACATGCTTGCCAAGGCTGGGGTTAGAACTCCTACCTAACTAGTTTACCATAATAAAGCAGTAGACAGTCATGGGATGCGCCAGAGAGATTACTGAAATACAACTCTCCCAAAGGTGTATTTCACAGTAGATGACCTCAGCAGGCTTGTCATAGTGGGGTTATGGAGAGGGCAGTGTGTGTGCATGGGCCATAACCCATTCATCTAGGGCTTGACACGCCACATGTGGGCACAGCTTGGGTCATATTCCATAGGTACGTGCATACAGCTGCAAGATGACTACTTCCTTGAAAAGTAATGTTGCACAACTGGCACGTGCACCACATACTCTGTAATGCTGACAGATACTGGTGGCTAGTATCTGCAGTGTGTAACATCAGACCCTCGTTTGGTTGTGGCCCTTTGGCTGTGTGCTGGATTGGAGAGCCATGGATGGCTCCTTGTCACAGTCACCCTCTTCAACACATCTATGTATGTCTACCTTTGGCTTATTATAGTGTGTTGTCCTTACATATATGCCTGTATTCCTATCCACTGTGTGTGCAAAGCATGTGTGGTGCATACTGAGGAGTGTCTGCACTAATATCTGCAGCTGCCAGATACGTCTGGTCCACTGGTGTTTGCAGACATGGCCTTCATGTGTTTAAGTGTGTGAGCATACCTAGTATGACCTTTCAGTATGTTGTTGACTGACATTGTCTTCATTACTGTAAGTGTGTGGGCATGCCCAGTATGGAAGTCTGTACTGAATGTGTGGATCGGGTCCAGGTAGTTTGTACTGTAGTGCTGACCTTTGTGTTGTACACCTACAGGTAGAATGCTGTCTCTCCAGGGTATTCGTCGATCATTTGGCATGGACTGTTACTACATTTCTGCATAGGATGGGGGGTACACCTGACTATTTCTACATTTCTACACAGGATTGCGGGGGGGGGGGCACACCTGACTGTTACTATATTTCTACGTAGGATGGGGGGCACACATGACTATTTCTACATTTCTACACAGGATTGGGGGGCACACCTGACTGTTACTATATTTCTACGTAGGATGGGGGGGCACACCTGACACTTGCACACATTTGCTAGGACTGCAGTGGTATGCCGGGTACTCCATTTCAGTCTGTAGTCTTACCTATCATGCTGGCTAGAGGCATACCAATGTACTACAGATCTTAGCTTTTAATTACCTACATATTAGTTTCTGAATTCTTAGCCTTCAGATCTGACATCCCACTGCCTGACCTGCTGTAGTCTGTTTGTGTAGGCCTGGGGGGTACCCATAGGCCTCATTCAGAGGCCATAGCACAGCCTTTGTTTGTGTTTGTCTACACCTGTCCTGCTGGCTGTGACTTTGTTGGGTATGTGACCCCCTCCCCGACTGGCATGTGTGAGTCACTTATCTTGTGGGTGTCCCAGTATTGATGGTGGTGCTGCAGGGCTGCCAATGTCAGATGCACATAGTACACTCCTGTTAGAAAAATGTGCATTTAAATATATGAGAAATGCTAATTTAAAAGCAAAGTAGTATATAATGCATGTTATTCTATTAATCATATAACAGTACAGATAAATTCATGTGCAAATGTAAGTAGTTTTGAAACTGCAGTGTGGCTTGAAGCAAAGCTGATCTCTGACCCTGGCAGAATGCTAGCTTAGCAAGTTTTAATGTTTATGCTTTTCACAAGTGATTATCTGCTGGGTCAGGAAATTAAGTGTGTGAAATAATGAAATCTTCTGCTCTTTCCTGTTGGAATGATTTGGCCTTGTATATGTGTTACTGAGATAGCACGCAGCTGTGTAAGAGAGAACAAAGACGTGTATTAAAAGACTGAAGCTACTATTGTATTCAAACTGATATGAAACCTTGAAGAAGTAACTTTACAGAAAGACATTATGTCTGACCAGCTGGATAGCAAGGCCGTATTGTATCTAGAGGAAAAGTTTTTTTTTAAATATACAGCATCAACAGTTTTATGAATAAAGGACTGTAAGCTAAAGTGATGTAGATGCCCTGTGACATATCACGTCAGTAAGGTGGGCATAGCTTAAATGTTAAACCTATATAAAATTGTGTGCTTCCTGTTTCATGTCAGACAAAATTCTGTACTTGTACGTTTTTTTGCCTCCTGGTGTGCACTAGTAAACTTTTGAATCTGAACCTCCTGTGTATTGAATTCTTAATTTTATTTAACAGTTTGGTCCTTCGCAGACAGAATTCCCTTGGTAAGCCACAGATCAGAGCGTATCGGTGGTCGAATAATGCACAGGAGAAGTTACCGAAATGGTTCTTCTTGAGTGAAAAGTCCTCCGACTAAATTGTCGTGTGTAAAGAGGCTGGCCACTTTCTGATCTGTGGCCAAAAAGCAGAACTTGGACAGTTCAATACCGGTGGCTCAGGTAGGAAGAATTTGCCTTTTTTCTGTTTTAGATCAGGGACTAGGTTACAGTATATTATTGTCAAGATTTGTTTTGCAGATCATGGACAAAAGGAAGTACTGTATATTTGGTCATAGATCAGGGTAACAGAATTAGGTAGGCAGTTATTCTAGATAAACTGTGAACAGGAACTGAGAACTTGATATCACGTGATAAAAAATGGGTTACGTAACATTTTCTTTGACATGGGTTGTCAGTGCACTAAAAACTCGCGAGATCCGCCCCTAACCGAAGATGCAAAATACATGCAATTACAACGTTCTGATAACGTTAGGTATTATACAAAATGGGTTAGTAAATATGAATTTGATGGTAAACTAGATAAAACTTCACTAGTTAAACTCCTTAAACAGCTTAAATCTGATGCGGGAGGTCAGGCAAAAAAGCAACGCCAACTAGGCATTCCTCAAGCACATAGGTGGATTGAGGAAGCAAATCGTAGAGAACAGAAGCTTAAAAATTCAAAAACATTATTTTTAGACAAAGAGGATAATAACTTTGTAATAGCAACAGCTCCTCCTCCCTTGCCCCCTCCCTTACCCTTTTCAGGATATGAAGTGGGTGGACAGGCTGGTCCGCCTCCGCGTTATCCTGAAGTTTCAGCAAGACCACAACCATTTGTTAGAGATCCTATTAAAACTAGGTCCCGAACACGTAAAAAACATAGAGACACAGAGCCATACCAAATAGAGAGAAATCTACAGGATGAGAGTGAGGAAGAAATATGCCCACTTATAGAAGTTCCAAATCCTCAGGCAGGACTGGAAGGGCAGGACCCAACACTCTTAGTATATAGACCATGGACACCGGAGGATATCCGGAAGGCTACTGAGGGAATCCCCAATCCGAAAGTTAATTTTACGAAATTTTTAGAAGATTTACAAGGCATGAGATTGAGTTACCACTTGAATGGGGAAGAAGTAGAAAAAGTAGTAAGACAAATTATAGGTCCAGATTGGCACATGATTTGTGGCACCTGGAATCCTCGTAATGCAGAGCTTAGACCACTCCCACATAGTGACGCAGAGTTAGACAACAGAGAGAAAGGTCTAACAGACCTAATCTCTGAGAAATGGAAACCCAGAGCAGACTGGACTTGCATTAATCAATGCATACAACAGGAAAATGAGACAATAGATGGATATTATGCTAGATTATTAGAATGTTTTAATAATCATAGTGGTATGTCGGTTCCTGAGAACCAAACAAATGATTCCCCGTATGAACAAGAATTAAAAAATGCATTTTTGAAAGGTTGCATTGCACCTATTAGTAGCTTCATTATGAAGCTTATGATAGACCATCGAACAGGGAGGCTACAGGCCTTACTCGAATACGCTAGACATGCTGAAAGACATTTTAATAGTAAAAAGAAAAAGAAGGTGCAAGTCTTCACTGCTGAAGACGGAGCTGAAGTATTTGTATTACAGTCAGGGAAAAAGGGCAAGAAAAATACCCAGGGAAACAGTCTGATAAACGATCAGAAGATTTTGAAGAAAGGAAAAAGAGAGGTGAATGCTTCAAGTGCAGGAAAAAGGGACATCTAGCAAGGGATTGTAGGCAAAACAAAAAGGTAATTACAGAAGATAAGGGAGATAAGGACTGACTATATGATAGTGAGGATACATCAAGTGAAAGTCAGAAATCATCAGGAAAAGTTAATAAACAGAAAACAAATGTAAATGTGATAGAGGGAGTTGAGGAAGTGCAAGTAGATATGGAAAATGAAGAAAGTGAAATTTTGGACTTAGCATTATTGAGCTTAGAGCTCTAACTTAGCAGATACGAAACCGGAAGTTACACTTCTGATGGAGGGAAGGGAAGTCAAATTCCTATGTGACTCAGGAGCGTCACGGACTTTGATACACCCCTCCAAGTTACCAGAACATTCCGAATCACCTGATTACATACTAGTAAAAGCCGCAAATGGACAGCTATACAGGGAACCACTTTCCCATGATATAGCAATAACTGACCCCATTTCAGGTATGACCCAGAGAAGTAAAATTGTTGTTTCTGCAAAGTGTCCAGTAAACCTATTGGGCAGGGACCTTATGCAAATATTTGGCATAGCAGTAGTTCCAACTGTACAAGGTATGGAGGCACAGAGACAAATGGATACCTTTGTAGCGCGATCAGAGGGTGAAAATTTTTACTGGTACAACCAGGACCTAGTCACGACTGGTCCAGAGGCAGTAACCGAGGAACTGATGAATGTAGCCATCAGTAAAGCCCCCTCCCTCAACAATGATCAACAGCATTTGTTACACTGTACTCTATACTACTGTACTACACCAGGACCTGATAGAGAATATGAGCAAGAATTGTTTAGAAATCGTGCAACTAGATTGGTTTTGCGAACTTTGTACTGGGATACTGAGGGGAACAGTGCAGTTAGCTCTTCGTTACCTCAAGAATTCCTTGCATTGTATAGATCAAATCGGTTACCACATGTCAGCTTGACAAAGAACAAAAATGTCAAATGGGCAGATTTAGGAGAAAAAGTAACAAGATGGGAGAAACAGACTGATTTAGAACTTTCAGAACAAGGGATACAAAAACAAAAACTGAATTGGTTGACACAGACACATCCAGCTGTACACTTGCAATCTAGTGAGGACAGATGATTAGCATTTTTATTAGAAGAAGAAGAAAAGGCCTTATGTGAAATTCCAACAACTCTTTGGTCAACAGGCAAGTCAGATGTAGGACTTATTCGAACAGCAGGACCAGTTACAATTACCCCAAAGTCAGCGTTTAGACCACAGAAAAGACAATACCCTTTGAGAAAGGATGCAGAAATAGGAATTAAGCCTATAATAGCAGCATTACTCAAAGAAGGAGTACTGGTAGAATCTCCTGATTCACCATGTAATACACCCCTATTTCCTGTTAAAAAAGCAAACGGGGAATGGCGGATGGTACAAGATTTACAAGCTGTAAATAATGCAGTAATACCTAGAGCACCTACGGTGCCAGACCCACATACTTTGTTAAACGATTTAAAACCACAACAGAAGTATTTCTCTGTGGTAGATATTAGCAATGCTTTCTTTTCAATACCTATACATCCTGATAGTCAATATTGGTTTGCATTTACATTTTAGGGTAAAAGGTATATGTATACTCGACTACCACAGGGATATTGTGAGAGCCCAACAATATTTGCACAATAAATGGCTAGCAACCTGGCAGGGTTTACCCCACTGGGAGGTAGTCAAATTCTACTTTATGTAGATGACATCTTGCTAGCAGCCCCCACCCAGCAACAGTGCAGGGAGGATACTGTAGCGTTATTGAAATTTTTAGCAACACAAGGACACAAAGTCAACAAAAGTAAGTTACAACTTTGTAAAAAACAAGTTAGATACCTAGGATATGTGATATCCAATGAAGGTAGAATACTAGATGAGGAAAGAAAAACAGCAATTTTGCAAGCACCCAAACCAACAACCAAGAAAGAAATGATGTCTTTCTTAGGTACAACTAATTTTTATCGGAGCTGGATACCAAATTATGCTTTGGAATCTGCTCCACTGACTGACTTGATATATAAGACACCAATGGCAGCACACAATATCTTACAATGGACAACCGAAGCGGAAATGGCTTTCTGCAGGTTGAAGCAGTTGATAGCTTCTTCATTAGTTTTAGGACTTCCAATTATCACAAACGTTTTTTTTCAGACCGTAGATTGTAAGCAAGGATATATGACGTCAGTATTGACGCAGCAAAATGGGGACAAGCAACGCCCCATAGCCTACTATTCATTACAGTTAGACCCAGTGGCGCGATCTTTGCCTCACTGTGTGCAAGCAGTAGTTGCAGCTGCAATGGCAGTACAGGCTTCAGCCTCAGTGGTGTTATTCCACCCTCTCACATTGAGAGTGCCTCATGCAGTTGCAATAATTTTACTGCAAGAGAAAGTGGCATACCTTTCTCCTGCTAGACATCTTTCATGTATGACTATACTGCTGAGCCAATTTCATATGACAATTGAACGATGTATGACACTGAATCCATCAACATTACTTCCAACTCCTGCAGAGGGCACACCACACAGCTGCCTGCAGGAAATAGAACAGTTAGCTTTACCTAGACAAGATCTTACAGATATGCCCTTGGATATTGCCGAGGTGACATATTACGTGGACGGCTCATGCAGTAGGGGTCCTACAGGGAAGAATCTGGTAGGGTATGTAGTAGTTGCAGACACTGAAATTTTAAAAGCTCAATCCTTACCACACAACTTATCTGCACAAGCAGCAGAATTGATAGCTTTGACGAGGGCATGTACTTTAGCAACAAACAAGTGTGTGAACATATATACTGATAGTCAGTATGCTTTTTCTACAGTACATGTATTTGCACAACAATGGAAAAATAGAGGAATGATAACATCTAGTGGAAAACCTATTAACCATGCATAATTTATTTTGGAGTTATTAGAATCTATTCAGTTACCTACCAAAGTAGCTATTTGTAAATGTGTATCTCATACAAAACAACAGGATAAGATTTCGAAAGGCAATGCACGAGCTGATGCAGCTGCAAAGCAAGCAGCCTCAGACTCAGAAACTTTACTTTTAAATGAGGAATTACAACCCTCTGAGATTTTAGATTTAGACATGTTAAAAACAATGCAGATGCTTACTACAAAAGCAGAAAAACAAAAATGGGTAAAACGAGGTGCAATTCTTGAGAATGGACTGTACATTTCCAAAGAAAGAAAACCGATATTGCCGTCTAATTTATTTAGATATGCAGCTTTGTTGAGCCATGGGCAGTGCCATGTCTCAACAGGGGGGGTGGTACAGTTAGTAAATAGAATATTCCAAACATATGGATACATAAACTACACAAAAAAAATTTTGTGCAGCTTGTCATACTTGTAACAAGCACCATGCACAAGGAGCATTTAAAACCAAGCAAGGAAGTTTTCCTATACCACCATATCCGTTCCATACTATTTGTATGGATTTTATAGAATTGAATAAATGTGAAGGAAAAAAGTTTTGTTTAGTTATTGTAGACATGTTTTCTAAATGGGTAGAAGCTTTTCCAACTAAAAACCCGGATGCAGCAACAGTGGCAAAAGTCCTGATAAAAGAAGTAATCCCTAGATTTGGCACTCCGGAGAGGATTTATAGTGACAATGGCACACATTTTGTAAATCAGACAATCCACCAGCTTGGGAGATTTTTTGGTATCTCCTTAAAGAACCATTGTGCTTACCACCCACGGTCAGCAGGACTGGTGGAAAGGTACAATGGTACCCTAAAAAATAAGCTAAGGAAACTAGTTGAGGAAACCCAAAAGAACTGGATATACTGTCTGCCTTTAGCACTGATGAGTATGAGAACGGTTCCAAATGTAAAGGGTTTGGCTCCCTTTGAAATGGTTTTTGGGAGAGCATATTATGTACCTCAGTGGAAAGCTCTCATGCCTGCAGAGCAAGAGGCTGACAGTTCATTAGCTAGTTATATGAGGAAACTGTTAACAAATAAATCTGTTTTGCAGTTTAACTCTTTTTCAGATAAGGAACAGACCAGACCGGTGGAAGCAGTCTTGGCCCCAGGGTCGTGGATCTGGCTGAATGTGACGAAAAGAAAGAATTGGGCGAGTCCAAAGTGGGAGGGACCGTACCAGGTTCTGTTGGCAATGCCTACTGCAGTTAGAGTGGCCAAGAGGACGTCCTGGTTTCATTTGACTCATTGTAAACTGGTAAAGAACTTTCAACTTGATAAAAACTTTGTGACTGATACACAACCAGACCGAGATGGCCGAAAACAAAGCGAATAGAAGTTTAGATCAACCCCAGAGATGTTGCATAATCATTTTGTTGTGTGTACATTTATTAACTGTAATTGTGACAATTTTCCTCTTGTTGTGGTTTATCCTACACACAAACACACAAGTGAAAGTGGGAAGGCGTGATGAAACGTCTATAGACTGGCATCCAAATTTTAACACATACCTAGCCATGAAACGTGTATATGCAGAGACTATGAACATTTCAAATTGCTGAGTTTGTACAGCTATACCGACAGCATATGGAGGACTGATAATGTCCGCTGTCCCTTTGGGGATAAATGAGACTTGGGAGAATTTACTTTTCAATACAGGAACTGTGAGATCACAGGACAAAATAGCTTTATTTTTACCTGTCACACAAAAAGGAATTGTATGTTTTTTCAAAAATGACACCCTCCAGGTGGGCTGGAGCAATTGTAATATAACCATATCTTACCGATGTTATATTAAGAATGGTAATAGCAATACTTTTTGCAATACTAATTATGACTTGCATTTGAACTCATTGAAAACAACTATGAATGACATTCAAAAAAATCCAGTTTTGTTTAAACAATTGTCAGTTATAGATCAGAAAATGTTTCATGAAGGGCTGATGCGTATTAGTACTAAAGTAGAAAACTGTTATTTTATCTGTGGGAAAAAGGCATATAAATGGTTACCTGAGAATTGGTCCGGCAGTTGTTTTTTGGGTTACTTGGTTCCGGCAATAAGACATACTGCAGAATTACCTTTGGGTAATATACGAAACGTAAGAGAAGCAGCCTGAAAACCCGAAGGTCCAGTTAAAAAACCTGTGAATCCAGTTGGAAAGATCGAAGCTGGCTTAATTCAGTAAAAGAAAAAAGCGAATTGACTCATATGGACTTGAGTGACAGTGTTATATCCTGGGCAGGAATATTCCCAGCCTATGGAGCAGTCAAATCGATCTGGGAGCTGAGGAAGTTGTCGAAACTTCTCGAAGTAATGAGTAATGCAACTTTTTCCGCCCTAGAACTGGTGACTGATGAACTGAATGCAATGAGAACTGTTGTACTACAAAATCGGATGGCTCTTGACTTCACCCTAGCGGCAAGAGGTGGTACGTGCGTGCTTATCAAAGAAGAATGCTGTGCTTATATTCCTGACAAACGTCATGAGATTAATAACCACCTAGAGGTAATTCAGCAAGTATCAGCCATGACTGAACCAGGCCCAAACCCACTGACGGACTTTTTCCAGAATCTATTTGGGGGGTGGGGTTCCATCCTAATGAATATTCTGATTGCCATTTGTGTGGGTATACTCCTAATAGGAGCATGTGTTTGCTGTGGAATTCCCTGCATGAAAAGATTAATCAAAGATTTTATTGATTTATCTGTTACTGAAACTTTTTACCAAGATATTGAGATTGAAAGATTGATCTCAGATGACGCTTTTTCTGAAGTATAGATTGAATGACTCACCTAGCTGAAAATCCTAAGTGGAAAAGGCTAGGAGATGAAATGACACTATGCATACTTCAAAATAGAATAAAAAGTATTAATAGGGGGAAAATGTTAGAAAATGTGTATTTAAATATATGAGAAATGCTAGTTTAAAAGCAAAGTAGTATATAATGCATTTTATTCTATTAATCATATAACAGTACAGATAAATTCATGTGTAACTATACGTAGTTTTGAAACTGCAGTGTGGCTTGAAGCAAAGTTGATCTCTGACCCTGGCAGAATGCTAGCTTAGCAAGTTTTAATGTTTATGCTTTTCACAAGTGATTATCTACTGGGTCAGGAAATTAAGTGTGTGAAATAATGAAATCGTCTGCTCTTTCCTGTTGGAATGATTTGGCCTTGTATATGTGTTACTGAGATAGCACGCAGCTGTGTAACAGAGAACAAAGACGTGTATTAAAAGACTGAAGCTGCTATGTATTCAAACTGATATGAAACCTTGAAGAAGTAACTTTACAGAAAGACATTATGTCTGACCAGCTGGATAGCAAGGCCGTATTGTATCTAGAGGAAAAGTTTTTTTTTAAATATACAGCATCAACAGTTTTATGAATAAAGGACTGTAAGCTAAAGTGATGTAGATGCCCTGTGACATATCACGTCAGTAAGGTGGACATAGCTTAAATGTTAAACCTATATAAAATTGTGTGCTTCCTGTTTCATGTCAGACAAAATTCTGTACTTGTACGTTTTTTGCCTCCTGTTGTACACTAGTAAACTTTTGAATCTGAACCTCCTGTGTATTGAATTCTTAATTTTATTTAACAACTCCCTACACATGGTTAGGCACAGGTAGTGTAATGTTTGACATCCCTTTCATTGTATGTGAGAGTCGGAGAGAGGTGTTATTCCCTGGGTCCCCCCCATGTCAGTGTATGTGCTATGCGTTGCCTCTTTGCCAAGGCCAGGGCATGCTGGGCACACCTCCTTTTGCCTTCTGGGGCAGGCTCTGGTTGTTCCTCCTCCAAGTCACTCTGTGCCTGTGCAGGCCTTGGCAATGGCGGGGGGGGGGCTTGTGTGGTCCTGCCCCGTGCTTTTCCTGCTGCAGTTGTTTCAGCAGGATCATATTGTGTAACATGGCACATACAAGGACAATTTGGGTACATGTAGCTGGTGAGTACTGCAAGGCTCCACCAGATGTATCCAGGCACCATAACCGTGACTTCAGCATCCCAAACACATGCTCTATTATGATTCTTGTTTGTGCATGTGCCTCATTATGGAGTTCTTGTTCAGGTGTGTGTGCATTTCTGATGGGTGTTATCAGCCACAGCTTTAGTGTGTATCCAGCATCCCCCACTAGGTGACCGTGTGGAATGTCCCCATTGGCAAATCTCTGGTACAGCTGCATTAAATGCCAGATGTGGGAATCGTGATAGCTTCCAGGGTAACCAGCACACACGTTCATTATTATGCCCTGGGCATCGCACATAACCTGGTAGTTGATGGAGGGGAAGCCCTTGTGGTTGATGTAGACACTACCATGCACACCGTGTGGTGCTTTGATGCATATGTGCGTGCAGTCTATTGCACCCACCACCTCAGGGTATTCTGCTATTTGTTGGAAGAGACACATATTGCTGGCCAATGCCTCACAGGTGTTGGGGAAATATATGTGCTCACTGACATGTTCTGACATGGCATCCAGGAACTGGTGGAGTACCCTGGATTTTGATGTCTGTGAAATCACCATCATATCCCCAGTTGGCCTTTGGAAGGTACCTGTAGCTAGTATTCTAAGGCCTACACATACCTTGGAATCCACTGGGATAGGTTCCCTTCTGTTAGTTCTGTGTGTGAGGCATGGCTGGCACAGCTCAACAATTTGCTGTAGGAGGCCCCTGTCCACCCTATAGTGCTCCACTATCTCCAGCTCATGTAGCCCCTGGTAGGTTACCCTGGTTCTGTACACTCTTCTCCGTCTCTTCACTGTGGGTTGGTTGGCAGCATTCACATCCTCACCTCCCTCAGCCTCTTCCACAAGTTGTGTGATAGCTATTGCAGCCCCTATAATTTTGCTGTTATGAGTGTTAAAAGTTCCCCGCTTGTTTACACTGGCAGTGTAGAGTGTGGGAAAAAACAGAGGGGAAGGTGTTTGCTTAGTTTATAGTCATGTTCTGGGCTGGTCTGGTCTGCTGCCTGTGTAATTGGCTGATTCTGATACATTTCACCTGTCAGCTAAGCTAGTTCTCCTTGATTACCTTCCTACTGCTGTTTTCCCTTCCCATTGCCTTCCTGTTTAAGCCCGGGGGCGCGCCGCACAAACATAGTGTTCAAATGTGCACACTGCTGCTATTTCCAGGTTTAACCTGTTTTTTCTTCCTGGAAAATCTGGTCCGCAGTGCGCCCACCCGCTTAGGCTTTGTAAAGAGTGCTAAGCAGGTTTAGACACACCCCGTAGCTTAACTATGCTAAGCTAGGAGCAAACCCAAACCACAGGGCTTCAATCTGCTTACAGTATGCCTAACACTGACCCCCCATGATGTTACCTAACTCCTAGGCTTGCACCAGGCTATTCCTACTCTTACACTGTTGGGATCTGACTCACATGCTGGGGAAAACTGGGATTCACTACCCTTCCCCTCATTTGCATAGGATTGCCTGCTAATGCATAGTTACATGTCTCACATTGAGCCTCCCCCATTAGCAACCACTACTCACTGGCCAGATTGTCTTCTGCCTGTCATTGACTTGCATGGCAGAATACTGATTTTAGTTAGAATGCTTATTTTAGGTTTATTTTATTATCCGCCCCACGATCCCATTTGCGCGCCGCTGCCCTACGCTTAAACAGCCAAAATCGGCTAAAAAAAAATAAAAGTTGACTTCTTGATTTTTTTTTTTGTTTGCAATGCCAATGGCCTTATACTTGGCCATTGACATGCTTACTACATGATATGCAGCCTTTATTTGGAGCTGTCATAGCTTCGTTTCTGATTTTGCAGAAATGTACTCGTTACTAACCGAGTGCATTTCTGCAGATTGCACTAGTCTTACATGGACTGTTGCAAGATTCCTGGATTGCAAAATCACCTCATTTGCATGGCTTTCACCTGCCAATGGGGTGATTTGCATACCAGGGCTTAGTCTGTGCAAGATTAGTGCAGGAGCACTCGTGCACGCCCCTGAAGGCTGTTCTTGGATTGCACGGCAGGCATATTGCCTGCCTGAGCCCCTGCACCAATCTTGCACGCTGTGCAAGCTTTCAAGAATCCAGGGGAATGCCTTTAATTACAGGTTCAAAGGTAAGTACTAGACTAGCTGTCCTTGTAGACTATTTTAAGCCTATACCATTTCCTTTCTGTGCACAAAAAAATCTACCCTGCTATAGACTGTCCTTAAAAATCCTGTGATCAATAATTATATATTACACTTCATGAGAATAACTAGGTTGATACCATAGATAGCTTGAGGGGACTTATGCACAGGATAAAGCATTAAGGAGCTGCCTCTGCCTATTAGTTGTATAGTGGGCAGTCTTGATGTAACTTTTCTGTTTCCCATCAATAGATCTAAGTTGTGCTTGAAAATCGACATGAATGAACTTTGTTTTATGTGGATAGTGAGTCTGTTCCACAGCAACAGTATCCTCCTTGAAATATATGGTCCCTCCAAACCATTCTGTTCATGTTGCAGAAAAGGTTTAGATCCCTAGATTGAGTATTTCTGGACTGTTGAATATAATTGTCTGACATCAATGCATCTCCCTGTATGACAACATAGTTTGTAACTAGTAACTTCCCGATTCTGTTTCCATGTACATGTTATACTACACCCTCTGTGATGTATCTTGTACTGTATAGCTTCCAAATAAAGGGTTTCTTGACCATTGTGCCTATTTCAACATCTTTTGTTTCTCTTTTCCCAGTTAGGGGTTGCCACAGCAGAACTTCAGTCTGCTAATGATTGGCAGTAGATTTTGTATGGTGCCAAGTTGGTAGCCCGACGCCCAACCTTCAGCGAAGGCATGCCCATTCACGCATGTCTTTCAGAGGCCACTTGACTGTGGGGAGGACATGCAGACTCCACACAGAAGGCACTCCAGCCGTGAATCAAACAGGAGAACCTCTTGCTGTGAGGCAACAATGCTACCGCTGTACTACCGTGACTTCTTGTGACTATTTCAACAACAAATATCATGAATAAATACATTTAAAAAAACAGATATAGCAATTATTTTAATGTTCTGCTACCTGAAACACATATTGTATGTTAGGCAAGCTATAAAATCCAAATTCAAAGTTTGACTGCATTAGGGTTATTTTAAATGCATGTGATACCAAAAAGTTCAACAAATTTATTATGCGGACAGATCCATTACAAGCTGGCTTCTATAAGAAAAATTAATAATGGTTAGTTTATAAGAACTGCAACTTTAACTGGACAGCTTGATAGCCTAAATTCATAAAATCTGGGCTCTCAGACAACTACTTAGTACTTACAAAATCAATTTTTATTATGCAATATCGCATTGTGTTTTTTTGATGTTACTTGAATATGTTTACATAACCAAACATGTGCTTTAAGACTGTAGACAATAAGATTCATGCACATAAACTAAAATCCAACCTAACTGCTTTGCTGTTGCATGTTTAAACAGTGCATAGAAATTTTCTTTTGACAACAGCAGCAGTTTTCTTTAAGTGCTAACAAAACATAAGTATTAATTATTGCAATGTTGGCATTCATTTTAAGCAATAACAGCAAACTCTATGACAGGTTCATGACACATAAAGACATAGATATCTATATTCTTATGTAAACATGCTATATAAACATTTAACAATTTGAATGCCTTTCCTTGAATGAGTCACTGCCGGATGTTAGTACCATCTTGTAGCTAACAGTGTTGCTTAATCAGGAGGTTTATCAGTGAAGGATTGGCTTTAACAAATGAATGAATGAAGAGATCTATACACTTTTGCAGATATTAAATGTCCATTGACGTTGTGGTGCATGATATTCATACAGCATGACTTGTATCTTCTTTTTCTTTTCCAGAAAATTTGTGCAATTGTATGTTTCTTATATCGTGTGTTCTACCTTTTCTACCACAAGCCACACATTTACTATAAACTGAGCTATTTCTGAGGAAAGTATATTTACTGATTAGGCACTGACCGTGTTGGTCAATAACCAGACATATCCTTCAAAAAATATACTTTAAAATATACTTTAAAGAGAGTACAGATATTTTCAATTAACATTATTATTCTTTGGGCTGGGAAATAGCTAAGGGAAAATGGGGTGGAAAGGAGAAGAAATTGATAAAGCTGAAAATGCAGGCTTATATTTGGCATTTAAAAAATGATGAAATTCAATGTGAACACAGTTATTTGGGGAGATTATATACCAATGAGGGGGCAATGAAAGTAACAAGAAATGTTGATCTACAGTAATTATGTTACATTTGGAAAAAAAGAGCTAATAATATAAATGATAATGGAGGGACTGGTGCCCCATCCGTGAATGGTTTTATGCCTTATGACTTGAGTGCTAGGACAGGGTTCAGTCCTTCTTGTCCCTGAATAGGATAAAGTAAGGAAATAGTGGAAAATGATTGAATGAATGAAATGGCTAAATTACATGAGAGCTCAACAATGGAAGCTAAAGTTGTTGTTGTTTGTCTTTCGGCTTTTCCCAGTTAGGGGTCGCCACAGCGGAACTCCAGTCCGCTAATGATTGGCAGTAGATTTTCACAAACAGCGAGCTGCCAGCTCAACGTCCAACCTTCAATGAAGGCATGTCCATTTATGCATGTATTTCAAACACCAGCCACCCATGGGGAAGACATGCAGACTTCACACAGAAGGCACTCCCTGCACTCCAGCCGAGAATCGAACGGGAGAACTTCTTGCTGTGAGGTAACAACGCTACCGCTGCACCACCGCGGCCTGAGAACAAATTAATGCTATGCTGAGTAAAGTACCAAAAAGGAATTCCAGTAGGAAAAAAAAATAGAAAGAAAGATTAATGCTAGGCAATATTTATATTATCAAGCTGATAAAAGCAAACACTGACATGCCATCTTTATAGTATTTCCAGTGAGGCAACACAGTATAACAGCTGAAATGTAACTGACACAGCAGTAATAATTTGAAGCAATTTCTATTATTCTTTCTTATATGATAGTGGTTCATTCATACTTTTTCATGAGAAATCATATAACCAAAACTGAATATTAAAGGAATTCACAAATGTAACTGGGTATCTCCCTATTCATGTATTCCCACTACCTGGGCATTATTTACAGATTTTATAGCCCCTTGCTGAAATTTCTATAAGTGGTATCAATTAGTTATTGCAGATGTAAAGGTGCACATCTCCACTGAGTGATATGGTCCCTGTGCATGTCATGCAGTGTCTGCTCTACCATAGATGTATGCGCTGTATTCTGCACATATGACTGTGTTATATATATATATATATATATATATATATATATATATATATATATATATATATATATTCAAAAAGATTTGTTTCTGATGTGCAGTTTACATAGCATATCTTCCAACACAGTTTACTCTAGGTTTCACCCTCTTACAAAAGACATACATTTCTAGCCATCAGTTTAATTTTTACAGGGTAGTTTCTGTGCACTGGAGGAAACTACAGCAGCATATATCACGTTAGCAGATCTGGTATATTTTACACAGGAGAAGAGGATGTAAAGGTTGGAAAGCACAGCAGCCTGATAAAACCCTAATCAACTACTGACAGACCATAGTCACATTGTCATTCTTTTTCCTACATTAAAAATCCTACAAAAAAGCATGTACTCTCTAGTACTCCAATATCTAACTCAACATAATCTGTAATCTTCATGACAGTAAGTTTTTCACACCAATCATTGCATTGACACAGTTCTTAGGGCCTTCCTCAATAATATGTATGAGAGGAAAGTTGGCGAAACTAGTTTCATCTTTGTTCCTGTATCTGTCAAAGGTATTTAACACAGGGCCCTATCAAATGTTGTTAAACAAGTTCTCTGCACCCAGCATGTCCTAATAAAATCATGTGGTTATATACTTACATTGAAAATAGGACACACTGTGTCATTTGGTAGAATTCCTACTAAAACTTCCTTCCAGCTTATATAGATAGTCCTCATGGATTTATTTCAGGTCATCTTCTTTTTTTATTTTTATTAATGACTTCTCTCCTACAACTAAGCAAGCAAATTTAGTACAATAGACTGACATTTCAACATTTCCGTTCAAAGTATATCAGAACCTCAGACTATCACACAAAAGGCTTTTTCATCCATTGAAACTCCTGTTAAATTCTAGAAATGCAATTTTAATTCTATTAGCCTAAAAGACATACTCACTTGAAAAAAATAATCATTGTCATTTTATTCAGCAATACCAACATGGAATTAATTCTTCACACTAATCTTCCTGAAGTCATTTGAATTGATGAGCTAAAATGTGATCACTGTATCACATATACTACTAAAAAAACAAAACAAAAAAAACTAGGACTCATTTATAGAGCTATACTCTTCCTCACATAACATGGTTACAAGAAAGTCACATCTGACTTCATACTACCAGCTCTGCCACCCCATCTTCACAAATCTATAATCTGCTCAGTTAAACAGCTAAATTTGCATCTAACATCCCCAGCATGCAGCATGTCTCACCTCTGTAATGCTATCCGACAGCTAAAGATGTTAAAATTACCAAGCTACCTAAATTTTGGAAACTAAAGTCATATCACTAGATCCCTTACCAACCTGAAAAGTGTCTCTCCATTAAATTCCTAAAATAATGGTACTTACCTGTTAGAAGTCTTCTCGTCACACACAAATTACACAATTCTCATTGAAATATACTTTACGTCAAGCATGTCTCCAAATTATGGAATAATATTCCCGTAGCCTTTAAGCAAGTTAATGACTTCAGAGGTTTCAAGTCACATTTAAAGTCTATCTTCTAAAACTTGTTGCACTGTCAAAGGTCTTCAAATAAGTGATAGTTCCTTACTTATATTTGTAAAGTGGATCTGCATATGTCTTGTGACTCACTAAGGTATAGAACCATATCCTTTTCACTGTTTAGTTGGCATTGAACCACTCTTTATAAAAGCTACATGTAATCTTTTCCATCTTCCTAACTTTTTACTTACTATGTTTAACTTGAATTTTTTCAATGTTTTCTCCCTGGAATGTATACATTTTACTTGTATTATGATTGCTCTATTGCTTTCTACACACAGTTATGATTGTTATAATTTTTTGGAACTCCGTTAACATTTGCAGCTGGTAGATTGATTTTCCTGGAACCTTTTTCCTGGCTTTGATGAAAAGGATTTTTTTTTTTTACTTAGTTGGACTTTCCTTGTTACTAAATTTAAATAAATAAATATATAAGTCACTCATTTAATCTGTTTATTTATTTGCTGTTTGGATAAGCTAAGAACAGTCTCTGACATTTAACATCAAATGCAATCACACTTGAGGCATTGCCTTGCAGACTACAAATGGCTGTGACTATGCATCCTGTCTGTAACAAATATTGACATTTGCTGACCTTTTTTTGCACATTGATATGTGCCATATGCAAAAACTGTACCAGATTTCATGCTAGAGATACAGAGTCATCTCTATGTGTATCATTTCCTCATTTTTAATTTCCTAAGAATTCTTTATTCATAATTCTATGTCCATAAAGTATCTGAAACAGGCACACCCCTGCAGTAACCTGCGATATCTCTCTGGAGATAAACAGTAGTACCGCTACAAGACATTGCAAGTATGGCCATTCATACACACATTCTTAGTGTCATTGAGACTTATGTTGAATATTCTTAAGTATCACTGCAGGAATGCTTTAGTACTTTTTAAAGTGAATAGAAACACTTTCCGCACGTCTGGCTGTTATATTGTCATCCTGGTCTTTAAAAAAATTTCCAGCTGGCAGATAGACATGATGGATTTCATGCACACGTTTTCCAGGTAAATTGCTATAATTAAAGAAAGAAAACAGGAGGTAAATACATATTTACATTTATGTTAAATATAGTTACTATAACAGAGAAATAGACCAACAATGAGCAACCATTACTAGTTAAAAATGAGCTGCTTATAGGTTCATAGTTGTGTACAAGGCTAGCACCTACTGGGGCTGTTTTAAGCATAGCTATGATTCCCAGACCTCTGACAAATTTTTGTACACTTGTTACACAGGGTCTTGAAAGTTAAAACATTTAAAATTAGGGGCCTGGTAGATGAAACATTTATAGGCTACCCAAGTCATAGGTGCCAAACCAGGGGTGACGTTCTGGTTCCCCATCCTGTTGTCCAAGTTACATGTGAAATACTTTAGGGAGGAGCTCTGTTTACATGGATGTGGAGTCTGTTGTGGAGAAAGGATAGTCTCTGGGATGCATACCTGTCTCTCCAGCAGGTACTATTTATATCAGAAGTAAGAAGTAAATCTTCAGAATGGAGAAATCTGGTGCTGCTTATTTTACAGAAATGCAGGAGGTCCATCAGAGTGCATTCTGAAGGCACTTTGTATACCAGGCATATATCTCCCCTTGATATCCAGAAGGAGATAGATAATGGTGATAGACCTTTGAGGTGGTCTGCATAGGACATGTTATTTGCACCCTGTATTGTTTTAGTGACAACTTGTGTGGATGTTCCAATTGTTTGACAAATGTGGTTTGTTATATAACAAAGGAGACATTGACTTGACTATAGGTCGGATGAGTTTTTAATATACTGGAACAGTGGCATGCTTGGACCTAGAATCCATACCGTTGTTTATAATTTGCACACTATAGAATGATTTCCCCAGTACCACAGACACATGATGGTCAAAGGCAAGATTACTGTCTTTGTGTGTCTCAAATCTCTGACTACTGGGTTAAGTCTTAGGGGTGTGTTTCCAATATGGTAGTTGCCAGAGGTGGCCAACTTCGCAAGGTATATAATACATTTCTTATCACTTTGCTTTAATCCATGGCTCTAGTTTTACTTATGGGTCTCTAGTTTCCAGGGTCAATAGATGGCCCATCTTTGTACAGGGAGATGATGATTGTTCCACTCCATTTGTGAGGCATGAAGCCTATTTGTTTAGTTTGATCAGAATACTTTTAGCCTCCTGTGTGATACACCTCCTCATTTTTTATATGAGTTTCTTCCTTCTCTTATACAGCCTACTGATATTGGGATTCCAACATGGTTGCTTGTTTTTGAGTTAGTTCTGTACTTTTTCATGGTGGGTACTGTGACGACCCATCACTGGACCAGTAATCAAGGAACCTCAATCCTCACCACTGGTTTCTGTGGGTGGATGTTCACTGGTAGGATAATAGGTACACATACAGTATTTCCAGATGCAGCTCTCTGCATCAAGTGCAATTATTCTTAAGAGCGCACAGAGACCACAGTCAATCTGGGGCTGGTTTCTTCCTCTTCCACCAGATCACCAGTAAGACTCCCCACTGGCACAGCTATAGAATTGAGATCTCAGCTGAATGACCAAGCCAAAACCTCCTTCACCCTCTCTGTCCAACCAGTGCTTTGTGTCCCTGCCCAAGTAGCTGACACACACACACTCTTTGAGATTTGATTTAGACACACACGTATAGACACACACACACACACACACACACACACACACACACACACACACACACACACACACACACACACACACACACACCTGGGAAAGTGGGAAAGGCAGGCACAGGTTTACTAGCCATGCCCCCTTCTGCCCAGACTATAAGGTAGTTTTCACTGCCAGCAGTTACTCCTCAGCAGCTACTTTCATGCCCTTAAAAAAAGGGTGACCAATTTTACTGTGTAATATTAATACTAATTCAAATGGTAGCTTGACCAATAGGAAGGCTATTAGGAGTGGCACACACAGTGTCACAAATAAATATGCAAATACTCTCAAAACTTAAATATCTCTACACAGATCAGGCACAATAAATGGTTTAAATATATTTTATAATAAATAATAACAAGACAATACTAAATATATCTTCACAGTGACATCAGATTTCAAAACCACAGGAAATATTTAAAATACCATTGCAGTACAAGCTCAAACAAATAAAGAAAAACAAAATCTAAACTGAGCTTTGCTATATTCCTGACTGTATCTAAGAGAGTTACTATACCCTAGCAACTTACTTAGAGCAAGGCAGATGATGTGGTGAATGCTTCTTGTTGTTGTCAGGTCCAAGACAGAATACAGAATGTGCTGTCTCACTAACAGACTTCTCAAAATAATATCTAAAATATTACTGCTGGGATAGCTTGCAGAATTACATCATTTCTGGTCATCTGACTTCATGTTCCCAGGTAAAACCCCCATTGCTGAAGTTGGCAGTATTTGTCATCTACCTTTAAAAATATTCATACAAGGGCTTTTGCTCAGATCTTTGACAGATGCTGGAATTCATAAAACAATTGCATTTCTTCCTGCTTACAAAGTAGCAATTAGTTCACCCCCAAAGACAAAACAGAAAGCTTTGTAGTACAGACTTTGTATCTCTAGCTGCAGGAGCCTGAAATCTCACCACTGGCACCTGTGGGGGGACGCTCACTGGGACGATAACAGGTACACACTCAGTATTTCCAGATGAATCTCTGCATCAAGTGCAATTTCTCTTAAGAACATATAGAGACCACAGTCAGTCTGGGGCTGGTTTCTCCCTTTTCCTCCAGATCCCCCAAAAGACTCCTCACTGGCACAGCTATAGAGTTGAGATCTCAGCTGAGTGACCAAGCCAAGACCTCCAGCACCCTCTCTGTCCAACTTTTGCTTCATGTCCTTGCCAAGTAGCTGATATACACACTCTTTGAGGTTTTACTTACACACACACACACACATACACACACACACACACACACACACACACACACACACACACACACACAGGCACACACCCCTGGAAAAGGCTAGTACAGGTTTACTAGCTATGACCCTTCTGCCGCGTCAATAAGGTAGTAGTTTCCACTGCCAGCAGTCACTCCTCTACAGCTACTTTAAGGCCCTTAACAAAGGGTGACCAATTTTACTGTTTAATATTAATACTAACTCAAATGGTAGTTTGACCAAGAGCAAGGGTACAAGGAGTGGCCCACAAGTATTGTCAAAACCTAAATATCTCTACACAGATTAGCCACAATAAATTGATTACATATGCTTAATAATATATAATAAAATAACAAGACAATACTAAATATATATTCCCAGTGGCATCAGATTTCAAAACCACAGGAAATATTTAAAAAAAATTGCAGTACAGGCTTACTCAAATAAAGAAAAACAAAAATCTAAACTAAAATTTGCTATATTCCTGACTGTATATAAGAGAGTTACTATATCCTAGCAACTTACCTAGAGCAAGGCAGGTGATGCGGTGAATGGTTCTTGTTGCTGTTGTCAGCAAAACAGAATGCAGAATGCTCTGTCTCACTAAGAGACTTCTTAAAATAATTATCTAAACTATTACTGCTAGGATACCTTGCAGAATAACATTATTTATGGCCATCTGACGTCTAGTTCCCAGGTAAATCCCCCACTACTGAAGCTGGCAGTATTTAGCATCTACCTGTAAAAATACTCATATAATGGCTTTTGATTAGATCTTTGGCAGGTACTGGAAGTCATAAAAGAATTGCATTCCTTCACGCTTCCAAAGTAGCAATTAGTTCTCTCCAAAGACAATACAGAAAGCTTTGTAGTACAGTCCAATGTAGCTACATTGGAGCATCTTTATGGTCTAACCTATAAAGTAATTTATTTCCAGATATTTTTTCTAAAGTTTGTTGAACTGAGGATGACCCTCCAGTTTCCTCTGTTAAAACAGATACATTTAAACAGTTACAGTAGTGTATATACATTTCTGTTCTCTTCCAGTTGGGCACACTGTGGATAAATTTTAAGCGCGAGCACTTTACAAATACCTTTTCAACACAAACATCTGTACAAAGCAGTTTGATATGCACGACATTCAGTTATAATACATTTGTAACACAAGCATCTTATATGACATAAAGTTGTAATAAATTTGTAACACCAGCATCTTGTATAAATTAGTTTGATATTCCCAAATGACATGTAATTATTTACAAAATTACAGCTAGCTGTGCTGGCAGTCCCTCCTTTCATCAAAGGTACAGCTGCTTCTATGGAGTTATTAGCATGCTTGTATAGGGTTTCTGCTAACAGTTCCAAATGGACAGAAATGGGGGTGGGGGCTTGAAGTTTTGCCGAATTATCATTTAATAGTAGGATGTTATCCTTGAAGTAGTTCCAGAAGATTCCCCCCAGACTTGACCAATCTTCCATGCAAGGCTAGCTAAGTCCTGCATGGAAGTGCCCATTTAGGAGCAGGACGGCAGCACGCCATGCATATCAATGAAGGCGCGCTGCCTGAGCTCCTAGGCTTATGCGAAGAGTGTTCGAGTGCAGGGGGCATGTCTGAGAGCAGAGCTCTAAGAATAAACATGCCCCTGCAATATAGAACAGCAGAAAGTGGAAAGAAATGAGCGAGATCGCTCATAGGTGTTCACAGATCCCCACCAACAATTCCCCATATGTACAACAGCAACAGTACAGAAAAAGTAAATGAAGAAACCCTTTTATTTATTTTTTTAAATCTGATTAAAGCTAACCATAGGTGCACAGGTGTGCCCATCACTTAGCTATGGTTAAAGCAGCTTAATAGGCTGAAGAGAATAACAAGGAAGATATATGCACATGAAGCAACATAGCAATAGTGTAGTGGGCAGAGTATTCGCCAATGAGCAGGTATTCCTGATTTGAGTCCCACTGCAGCACAGTCTATTTTACATGGCAAAGCATGTTATAACAAACATTTTTGTTGCAAAACCCACTAAATAACACATATTTATGAACTAGAGTACTGCAGGAAATGCACATGTGAAGTATCAGTGTCATAATGAATAAGGCACTAGTAAGCAGGTCTAAGCCCAACTAAGCAGTAGTAAGCACTAGTAAGCGTGTTTGAGTGCATTTGCACAGGGTAAGCACTGCCTACACAGATTAAGCAATCTGTAAGCTTACTGAGTATAAGAAACTGTAACCGGAAGTTAGCAGTGCTTAGCTCTGGACAAAGATGCGCACACCTGCTTACAACTGCTTTAAAGTGCCTTAATCACTCTGTATCCAATGGCCCGTGTTCTTCCCAGCAACAAAATAAACAGCCTCTGCAAGGCTCAAACCCAGTATCCTGTACACTACAGTCACAGTAGTTAACCACTAAGCCATCACAGCAGTGCATAAGATTGCGGTTTCAACAAATAAATCCTCACCATAGGAAAATCAAACTGAACATGTGAAATGAATCTATGTACAGTGTGATGTTGTATAACCTGCTGCATAACATAAATATGTGAAGTGGAGTACTGCAGTAAGGCCAGATGTGAGGTGTTATTGTAATAAAGTGTTGAATTCCCCAGGACCCCATACAGTGTACGTACACATGAATTACAGAGACCAGACACACATATAGCATGTAACAAATAATAAATCAATGTCAAAAGGAAAATATAATGCTAACTAGATATTAAGCAACGCTAAGCATTGCACAGGTCAGCTTATGTGGTATAAGCAATGTGTAGGCCGGATAACGAAATCTTCCCAGTGGTATGGCCCTTTAAGCAATGCCAGCATTAGGTAAGCAGGCATGCCCATAGCTTAGCCTTTTCAAAACCATCCAATCATGGGAAAGTATGGGAAACCGGGTGTATTTAAACACCACAGGTGCAAATAATTCCCATAACTGGTTGCAGCTCCTTACTATAGGCAGAATGGCTGGAGTTGGGGAATGCACTCAATTTAGAATGCAGCACTGGGGCACACAGGTGTCCAGATTCATGGTATGTCTCCTGGTAAAACACCATGAGGAGAGACTACTGCAGGGCCAGTGCCAGGGCTCACAGTATAAAGTGGAGGCCTGGGACAGTCTCGCCTGTGACCTCACTAGTGCCACTGGTATCCGCCGGACTGGTGAGCAGATCAGGCATCACCATGCTAACCTGAAGTGGCAGAGGTATGATCTCTTGATCTCTTGGATCAGTATTTCCAAGAATCTAGGCAGATGGCTGATGCCCCAGCACTGAGTAAGTACTCATTCTACTACGTAGCTAATGCTTGCCTAGCTTGTGTATACTATGGATAGGTAATGGCTAAATATCACTGTATTTCTCCGACAGCTGCAGATGAGCAGGCTGCAATCCAGCAAGCCCATGCTGCTAGGCTGCAAAGGCTGCATCGCGAGGCAGGTTAGTAATATTCTTGCATGTACTGTCATAACAAATAAATATAACAGTACCAGACGGTGTTGTACCAGTATAAAAATGTATTGTGTATGGGATGTACTGAATAAACCAGACAGTATGGCAGGAAGACTGTCATATAGGTTGCGTGGAAAAAAGGTGTAATATCTAGTGATTAAAAGCATAACCCCTGGAGTGCTTGTGTACATTCTGCTTTCATACGTTGTTGTAGTGATGCATTCTATAAATAGTACTGTTGTATTAAGCAGTCTTACTGTGGCAGAATGTTCAGGAAGTAAGCTATATGCATAGTCATACCCCTCAAATGTTCTGATCTGTCCAGCATGTCCAGATAACGGGACCAAATCTGTTGCCTGGTAACCTGTTCCCCTGACAAATAAGTGTGATGATCCAAGAAATGTAGGTAGCTTATACTGACATATAATGGATAGTCAGACCTGAACATAAAAAGAGAATGTATATGGAAATAAGCCTGTCATTGTAGCATCTCACCTAAAGTGTACGACAGCTATTCCAAAATATGTCACTTTAACACCTGCATCCTGTCAAGCCTTGACCAGAGTGTGTGCAATAATGGACTGTTAGGTATGTGTATAACATCAAAATGGCATCTGGAAGTATGTGTAAAATTTGTCAGGTAGTGTTAACAAAGAGTTACCCCACAGCTATAACAGGTAAAAGGTGTAGACTGTAGGTACGACACAGTTCACGCATATACTTGTCTACAAGCATGGCATCTGGAAGTATGTGTAGAATTAGTCTGGTAGTGTTAACAATGATTTTCTCAACAGCTATAACAGGTAAGAGGTGTACACTGTAGTTACAACACAGTGCACTCATATACTTGTCTACAAGCATGACATCGGGGAGTCTGTGTAGAATTTGTCAGGTAGTGTTAACAATGATTTTTCTCAACAGCTATAACAGGTAAGAGGTGTAGACTATATATAAGACACAGTCCACTTATATACTAATCTACAAACATACCATTGTACAAAGTAAGGCCATTGCGTAGTGTAATAATACATGTAAGGGACAGATCGCTGCAGTGACTAAGAAAGTTGTGAAAACTACAGGGATATATTAATTGTTAATTGACCTCTCTCTCTCACCCCCACCATATGTGCAACAATAACCCAATTACACACCTCAATAGGTACGTGTACACTTCATACTTTTGTTGGGACATATATTGTATTGGTTTACAAATATTCACCTTTGGTTCTATGCATGTGCCATGTTAAAACACCCCCATACTGGTGGCCTGTTGCCATCAATGAAACCTGCATGCTGTTGTAATGGCCACTGTTGTCCCATATATGCATGTGTTCTGCTTGCTCTGCAAATGTTGTAAATCTGATGTCTTGGGTTAATGGGAATACCTATGCATGCTGTTATAACTAAACCTGAATGCTGTTGACTATTACTAACCCATATCATTCTTAAAACTGCAACACCATAGCTCGTATGGGAAGGCTGGTCCCAGTGGACCCACCTGTCCCACCTCAACTGGCCAGGGCACCGGGCACCAGCATGTCTGGGGCCCAGACTGGGACCGGCTCCTCCATTGGCCCTGCACGACCTTTGAGTGGAACCACCGCAGGGGATGGGGATCAGCCCCCCCCCCGGGAGTGGGGGCGGAGAGGTACCTGTCGCCTGCTGTCAGGTCTGGGCCATGGTGCATAGGGAGCTCAACAGGAGTTTCGAGACTGGCTACGCCAGCTTGAGGGCCACGTGATGCAATTAGAGGATGACCCTGCCCATCCTACCCAGCCCGCAGCACAGCCACCCTTAGGGCCATGAAGCTGCAGTGGTGACTGCCCATGGGTGGGGACCTCAGTCCCACTGTTTTCATTTGGGAGCTCATGGGCTTGCGACTTCCAAACACCACTCCCTGTCTAAGGTGTTTACCCCCACATGTGTCATATACCACCCCTGTATGCGCCTTGCTTGTCTTGTCTGTTAACCTACCCAACCTACCTCCCTAAATATACCTACTACCCCTCCACAACATCCCACTCTCACCTGAAAAAAAAAAAGGGCAATCTGTTCCCACAAAAAATTTAGCCCCATGCATAGCTGTCCATTTCGCACACGTGTCCACTGGACACATGTAATCTGGTCTAATTGGCATCACGATGAATTATTGTTGTCCTCACCCCCTCCCAGGGGTTTGAGTGTCCAATTCTACCTCCAAAATCAGTGTATATGCACAGCTGTTGCTGTAGAAGAAATGGGCAGCTATGGACCTTCCCTACACCCTCCTGCACATGCCTGGCTATTTCCCCTACTGTCTTTCCCTCTTCGTGCCCCTTTTTTCACCACTTTCCTATCAACCCCTTTTTATTTTCTTTTAAAGAAATTAGCTCAGGGGTAAGTGGGACTATGCACTTTTAAGCAGCAGTAAGCAGGTTTAAGCCTTTTTGCACTGGGATAAGCAATGCCTACACAGGATAAGCAATTTAGAAGCTAACTAAGTGAAAGAAACTGTAACTGGAAGTTAGCAATGCTTACCTCCGTGCAAACCCATGCAAGCCCACTTACAACTGCTTTAAAGTGCCTTAATCACTCTGCATCCAACGGCCCATGTTCTGCCCAGTAAAAAATAGACAGCCTCTGCAAGGCTCAAATCCAGGACGCTGCATACCATAGACAAAGTGATTTACCACTAAGCCATAACATATATACATAAACATGATTTTTTCAGAAATATAACATCCAGCCCAGTCATGCTACATTACAGAAAATGTAGCCAACATTTAGATGTATGTGTGTGTGTAAATATATTATCTTAACAGATACAACATATCTATATATGTATATATATATATATATATATATATATATATATATATATATATATATATATATATATATATATATTTATATATGTATGTATATTTAGAAATATATACATATATATATATATATAAATATATATGAACATATATACATGCAAATGCCTACTTCGACACATATATATGTCTACACCTATATATCGACATATGCACAGCAAGGTACATATATGTATGTAGGTATATAGCTATGTAGGTATATATGGACATAGTCATACATATGTAAGCTGATATATATATCAATACAGGTATATGTGGCCATACATCTGTAGATAACAATGATAGATTAACACAAACAAATATGTCCACATGCACAGTTAATGGGGCTGAGAGGCCCTAAACAATATACGTCTTGTATGAATAGGCATACCTCCCCAGCCAAACACATCCACCCTGCAATACACCACGAAGTGTTACAGATCCCATAACCAAGACCTGACATGACATGGGCACAGTACTACATCCCAGCTGTATGATGTCAGGCTGGTATTGGTAACATATCATGCAGTACAGTCTGGCTCCCATAGGAAATGTAAAATGTGGAAGCTATCAACATCCCCAGGATACATATACAAAGACACATATATGCAGATACAGATATACATATATATCTATATATATATATATATATATATATATATATATATATATATATATATATATATTTACATAAATATAGATATACATGTGACTACACATTCACGAGCAGAGATATGTATAGTAAGGAGTAAGGTACATATGTAGGAGGTGCACAAAATATGGAACAGCCACTATGCCTACAGTTCACACCTGAACAACTGGACATTGTATGGGCCACCCATACAAATGGCAATTATTGCCTGCAACATATACCCACAGAGAGGTCATAGGAAAAAACACTACACAGGTGTACAGGAATGGAAAACCTTTATTTGTGTACTATTACAGTTCTATATATTATTGCTACTGTAATTGGAATTGTCTTCACATATCATAAATCCACATTTGTTCCACCCATGCATCCACTGGTACAACAGTTTCAGAGGAATATTCTCAATGATCTTCATTTTTCTGGTTCTGATATTCATTTTAAACCAAACAACATATCTCGAGCTGAACGTGAAGCAATTTTTGAGTTACAGAATAATGAAAATATTGTCATTATTTCGGCTGACAAAGGGGGTGCTGTTGTGATCTTAAATTGGAGTGCTTATGATAAAGAGGCAAACAGACAGTTGTCTGATCCTAAATACTATTCCTTGATGAGTATTGATCCTACATTTAGGTTTCAAAAACACATAGAGGAATTTATACACTGGGCCAGAGATGAATGTATCATAACCAATGACACTGCACAACAACTTATTGTCAAGGATCCATCTACTCAATATATTTACTTCTTGCCCAAGATCCACAAGGATCCCTCAAATCCTCCGGGTAGACCAATTGTTTCGGGAAGGGGCTATATTACAGAACCCCTTTCACTGTTCCTTACCAAACATCTTAAACCTTTACTGGGCATGATACGTTCAAGATTACATGATACCACTAGTTTCCTTCAGATTGTTTCTGACAGCCAGCTTGAAGAAAATTGGTTATTATGTACACTGGATGTCTGTTCTTTATACACCAATATTCCACACCAATCTGGACTTGAGGCCTTGTCTTTTTGGTTGGACAAGGCTGATTTATATCCATCCACTTTCAATTCTTTTTTGATGGAGCTAGCCAAACTGGTTCTTACCAGCAATGTCTTTTCTTATTCAGACAAATGTTACTGGCAGGTCAAGGGGACAGCCATGGGGGCATCCTTTGCCCCCATTTATGCAGATCTCTTTATGGCTTTTGTTGAACACCACATTATTTATGATTCCATCAATAATACATTTCTACCATACATTGACATCTGGAGACGCTACCTTGACGATTGCTGGTTGGTTTGGACAGGTGAAACACACATGTTACATGAATTTCTCACATATTTGAACAACAACATCTGGGGACTTGAATTTACTGTCCAGTATGACCGTAAGAATATTACTTTTTTGGATGTTTCTGTTACCAAGTTGGCTGACAACACCTTATCCACTGAGGTTTTCAGAAAACATCCTGAGTATAACACCATCCTTCATGCCTCTAGTTTTCACCCCCCACATGTTATACGCAACATTCCGAAATCTCAATTCATCAGAATCAAACGCATTTGTTCTAATGATTCCTCTTTTCAGACTTACAGGAGAGACCTCACCAACAGATTTAAATCCAGGGGTTATGGCATGGGCTATGTCCTAGCTGCCAGTAACATGGTTGATTCCTTTGATAGGGATAACCTATTGAAATACAATAAGCACAAACCAAATAGAGATTCAACTTTAAGAATTACGACTACGTATGCTAGAAATTCTAATCATTTGATTGATAGTGTGCACAGACACTGGAACATTCTCAAATATGATCCAGATGTATCCAGCCTCATACCAGACAAATGCCTCTTTTCATTCCGCAAAGGAAAAAACATGGGTTCTTTTTTTAACCACTTTAAACATGGGTATAGGCATGATGACCCCAATTTTATTCAAACAACACTGACAGGGGACCCACTGATAGGTTGCTACCCTTGTGGACACGGTAAAAACTGTGACAAGATCAATAAGTCCAAACAATTCTCAAGTAGAAACTGTCCAGTAGTCTATGATCTCAGGTTCTTTGCAAACTGCAGTACTGACTGGGTTATTTATTTGGCCACCTGCCATTGTGGTTCATTTTATGTAGGACAAACATCCAGACCACTTAAAATCAGGATTTCTGAACATATCAGCAATATTAAAAACAAGAGACAGAATAATGCACTGTATAAACACCATTTAGTACATGCTTCTGCTAAATTTACCTTTATCATAATTGATAGAATTGTTGGCAACAAGCACAACAAAACTGGGTTACACTCCATTCTTAACACCAAAGAAAAAAAGTGGATAATCAAACTGGGGGGATTATTCCCACCTGGTCTCAATGAAAATCTTTGATTGAACCAATTTGACTAATGATGAGTGTGTGTGTATAAATATCCTTGTTCACCACTATGTATGTAAGTAACACTGAGGAAGGCTGTGTTTGTTCCTGCCGAAACCGGTTTGTTTTTTACTTTTGTAATGATTTAATTCTCATTACAATAAATCTTGGAACACTGTATGCTGGCTCTGTTTTCTTGCTTTGGAGTGTGTGGAGGAGCCACATCTGCTTTCCACATGTGTGCCATTGGCTACTGACAGATATCCTTAGGACATCATAGTAAACTACCACTGCTAGCACATACTGCCCCTGTCGACTGCAGCAGAGATTTTGGCCAGTATGTGTGGACATTCTGACACACTCTGTACAGTCCAGAGGTATACACAGAACCCTTTAGTGCAAAACATATGTACCATGCCTGACAACATGGATGCTTACAGCCATGTAAATGGGTATAACACATAACAACTGGTATACATATGCCACCAAAGGTTATGCATTCACATACACCTGTCTGGCCTGACATGTACTACCCACTGGAACAGGGGTGCCATGGCCACATACTACCCACTAGATATTGACATACATTTGTACAGCATCCCACTGCTCTGTCTGACATACATGACTGTTAAGGGGGACCCGGCAGCAGTACATCTGGCAAGTATCTGCACATGACATCTCACTGGGTAAGTACACTAAGCTGCTAGGCATGTAACAATGCACTGTGCAGGCTACATGCAGACTAGCTCAACACTGGGCTACATCTCTTATGGGGAATGCACATGTACCTGCATATATGGCAGGCTATACAGGCATGTCACAGCACAGGGTAAGATACACCTGTGTGAAAGTGCATAACCACAATCAATGAGAACAGCTCCACAGCCATATATGGCAAGCTAGCATAATATTACAGTATATGGACTATCTGTTAAACACCATTCTCACATGTGCCACTCACACACTAACCTTACATATACTGGGCCGCTACACAGTTTGGTCTGATGGCTGTCTTTGATATGGGACATGTATGTGTATGGCCCTGCAAACATGTAAGCCAATATGGTAACATACACTGGAGCAGCATGTAACATCAGATAGGATGGGACCTAGGATGATGACAGCTACCACAGTCTGTACATAGGCCAAGGTACATATTAACAATACACACACTGTTGACATTCACCATAAGTACACAGACCTCAGTTCTGTACAAACAATCACAGTATGTCCAGGTTATGTCATCAAATATAACCCCTACTGTGCATAACATGTGTAGCAGTCTGATATCTCACTGACTTGTTATGAGATATGATGACACTAATTATGGTGTACAGCATATATGCACCTCTTCATGCATGACATATGTGCAAAGGTTGGCAGAGTTGTGGCTGGAAGCACATACACAAGGCCAATATTGACATGTTGTTGTGATAACCTCATACATTTTCTGTTGTAACAGGGTTTGTTGCAACATATGTCCTATGAGGGATATGAAGTCAGTAACTGTCATGGCTTTCACCATCTAAAGACTGCAATCCTCACGCTACCTTCTGCAGTCCACAGATAGATGCTCCGTGGGTAACACATGAAACCAAAGGCACAACACACTGCCCAGTCTGCAGATGATCCTACAGATGGGGATTCCTCATAAACATAGAACTGACATGGCAGGTACTGAGACATGTATGACAGCCATATCCACACACACACAGTGAAACCAACATTACTCCAAATGCAGTATAGCAGCACTTACAGTCTGTAGTCAGGTTAGGCACATCCCCCTCTTGTGTGTTTGCCCTGTTTCCACAGTGTATGTTGTTAGAGGTAAATCCCCAATCCATCTGAGATGCTGTTTGCCAAACAACAGATCTAGTTCCTGCTTACAGTGAATGAAAAGGGCCAACACCAACATGATGTTCCTAGATATTGGAGTGTGTTTCCATACAATTGGCTATGGGAATGTTACCACAGCTGTTCCACATGCAATCATCTGGGGGAGGGCTGCAATTCATGCAGAGGCCATAAGCTGATCATGAGCATCACTTAAAATACACATGCTGCTGCCGCCTAAGCAAAGCAGGTGTAGATCTCCACATCCACCAGTGAGGGAGTGGGAAAGGCAGACAGAGGCAAAGACAAGTCAGGGAGGGGTGGGAGAGTAAAACCTAAGCATGTTTGTGTCACACACCTACCAGCACAGGGTATCAAACCCCTGATGACTATGTAGTGCTATCATAGTTCTAGGCAGTTATTGGATGCACAGCATGGGTTACCTGCTGTGGAGCCCTCAGAACATATATGTGATGGTAAGTGACATCTGCAACAGGGATACAGTAGCTATATGGTAGGTGACGTACACATGCCTATCCGCATGAACAGGTGCGACCGTCAACACAGCCACACTCTCACAGGGACGCACACACATTGACATACTTGGCAGGGCCAGGATTAAAACTCATCAGTAGTGGGATTGCTACAACACATCACTGTGCAGGAATCACATGCACCACACGGGTCATACGAAGGTTGTATGGGCAAAGGGTATGGGGAGGTGTCTAACATCAGACAGCATGCTTCAGTATGCCAATGGGGGTTGTAGTGAGTGTGGATGTGAACATACACACCATACAAGACACACACAGACACACAGGGTGCCAGTACTGACATGCATGGGTGCATGTCTGCACGGGTGTGTGGGGGTTGACTGTGCCAGATGGCTAGACAAGGCTAGGTGATGGGTATACCTTGGCATCAGACCACATAACAATGGTCTACATTGTGGCTCAGGGCTGTGGTTTCTGCATTTGCCCACACAGGTGGGTATTGTATCCCCCATCCAGTCACCTGGGTGACTATTGTGTGTGGCCAATTCTGTGCATCACTTGCCATGTATGTGTTCCTTAGTCCATGACATGGATGGTGTCTGGGATGTGCACACCTCCCACTTGCATGTACAGTGACATGTGGAACTGTACTTGGGGTGTCTGGCCCATGTTGTGAACACAGATTATCATCAGATGTGCCAGTCTTGCCCATCTGTGGTGGGAACTGGTAATGGGCAGCAGGTTCACCCTGCACCTACATTAATAGCATGATAACGGCATCCCCTGGTGTCAGTGGCATCTGTCCATACAGGTCATGTTGTCAGGCATGGTGTGTCCTTTCTGGGTCACATGTGATGGCATCACAGGTATTTCAGGTGAACATTGGGGAACATGGGGAGGGTGCACTGTCTGCATGTACATGCATATTTGACAGATAGGCAGGATGACATGCCCTCTGTAGCCCATTGCTATCACTCCATAGTTACTATCAGTGGCCAATATGCAGTGTACTACCCCCATATTGGCTGTTGCCTAGGCATGTGTTTGTGTATGAGACATGGGTTGAGAGTGTGTTCTGGGTAATACTGGGGTTGCTAACTGTGATTGTCTGGCCTTGATATCACATATATGGGTATGGCTTTGCACCCCAGCCTCCCAGCTATTTCACATCTGTTATCCCTGTACGGTGAACATTGGGCCACCATATAAGAGTTATGCAAAAGCCACTCCACATTGGCTACACACTCACAACTACCTCCACACAGGATACGAGTTACAAACACACACACACACACACACACACACACACACACACACACACACACACACACACACACACACACACACACACACACCTGTCATGTCTGGGAGCAGAACCCCTACCTAACTAGTTTATTACATCATAGCACTATGCAGTTATAGTACATGCTATGGAGATTACTGGAGTACTCCTTCCTCAAAGGTGTATGTCACATTGGATGCCATCAGCAGGATTGCCAAAGTAGGACATTCTAATTGTAGTGAGTGTGACTAGCCTAAAATGCATTGTTCTCTACACAGACAGTGACACACACAGAAAGCATCCACAACCAACATGTGTGGGTAAAGAACCCTTAACAGAAGTCTATATCACACTATATCATGGAGCTGTTATAAGACGCACCATGGGGATTACTGAAGAACTCCTTCCCCATATGTGTATTTCACAATGACTCACATCAGCAGGATTAACAAAGTTGGACAATCGAATTGTAGTGAGTACGACTAGCCTATAATGCATTGCTCCATACACAGACATTGAAACACACACAAAACATCCAGAACTGCCATGGGAGGGGATGAAACCCTACCACAGTTCTAAACCACAATATAGCAGTATGCAGGTATGGCACATGCTACAGAAATTACTGAGCTACCTCCTTCCAGAGGTGTATTTCTAGGTGGGTGACATCAGCAGCCTTGTCAACGTTGAGCATATGAATTGTAGGGAGTGTGAGTACCCTAAAATGCTTTGTTCTCTACACAGGCAGACATACACTTGCCATGTCTGGGAGTAGAACACCTATCTAATTACTTTATCACACTACCACAGTACACAGTTACAGGATGCACTATGGAGATTACTGGGCTATACCCTTCCCAGAGGTGTATTTCTAGGTGGATGACATCAGCATCCTTGTCAAAGTTGAGATTATGAATTGTAGAGAGTGTGAGTACCCTAAAAAGCATTGCTCTCTGCACATGCAGACATACACTTGCCATGTCTGGGATTAGAACACCTACTAAATTACTTTATCACACTACAGCAGTATACAGTTACAGGACACACTACAGAGATTACTGAGATACAACCTTCTTAGAGGTGTATTTCCAGGTGATGACATCAGCAGCCTTGCCAAATTTGAGATTATGAATTGTAGAGAGTGTGAGGACCCTAAAAAGCATTGCTCTCTACACAGACAGACACACACACACACCTGCCATGTCTGGAATTAGAACACCTATTTATCACACTACAGCAGTATGCAGTTACAGGACAGAGATTACTAGGCTGCAGCTTTCCCAGAGGTATTTCTAGGTGGATGACATCTGCAGCCTTGCCAAAGCTGAGCATTTGAATTGTTGGTAGTGTGACTACCCTAGAAAGCATTACTCATGACATAGTCAGGCAGACATGCACACAAACAGACACACACTCAACAAGTTAGGGATTAGAACTCTTACCTAACTAGTTTATCACACTACAGCAGTACACAGTTATGGGAAGTGCCACAGAGATTACTGGGCTACAATTCTCCCAAAGGTGTATTTCACATTGGATGACCTCAGGAGGCTTGTCATAGTAGGGCTATGGGGAGGGCAATGTGTGTGTATGGGGCATAACCCATTCATCTAGGGGTTAATACACCACATGCGATCACACACAGGGTCATATTTTACAGGTACATTTATACAGCTGCTAGATGACTACTTCCTTGTACAGTCATGTTGCACAGCTGGCACGTGCACTACATAGGCTGTAATGCTGACAGATACTGGTGGCTAGTATCTGCAGTGAGTGACATCTGCACCTCATGTGTTTGGGGCCCTTTGGCTTTGTGCTGGGTGGGACAGGCCTGGATGGCTCCTTGTCACAGTCACCCTCTTCCACACATCTATGTCCGTCTACCTTTGGCTTATTATAGTGTGTTGTCCTTACATATATGTCTGTATTCCTATCCACTGTCTGTGCAAGGCATGAGTGGGGCATACTGACGAGTATCTGCACTAACAACTGTGACTGCCATGTATGTCTGGTCCACTGGTGTTTGCAGAAATGGCCTTCATGTGTTTAAGTGTGTGAGCATGCCCAGTATGATCTTTCAGTATATTGTTGACTGACATTGCCTTCATTTCTCCAAGTGTGTGAGCATGCCCAGTATGGCTTTCTTTATTGCATGCGTGGATTGAGTCCAGGTAGTTTGCACTGCAGTGCTGATCTTTGTGTTGTACACCAACAGGTAGCATGCTGTCTCTGCAGGGTATCCATCAATCATTTCGCATTGACTGTTACTACATTTCTGCATAGCAGGGCGGAGAACACCTGACTGTTTCTACATTTCTACACAGGATTGGGGACACAGACCTGACTGTTACTATATTTCTACATAGGATGGGGGGCACACTTGACTATTTCTACATTTCTACACAGGATTGGGGGGGCACATCTGACTGTTACTATATTTCTATGTAGGATGAGGGGGTGCATCTGACTATTTCTACATTTCTACACAGGATTGGGGGGTACACCTGACTGTTACTATATTTTTATGTAGGATGTGGGTTCACACCTAACTATTTCTACAGTTCTATACAGGATTGGGGGGGCACATCTGACTGTACTATATTTCTATGTAGGATGGGGGGGCACATCTGACACTTATACACATTTGCTAGGACTGTACTGGTATGTCGGGTACTCCATTTCAGTCTGTAGCCTTACCTATCATGCTGTGTAGAGGCATACCAGTGTACTACAAATCTTAACTTTTAATTACCTACATATTGGTTTCTGACATCTTACCCTTCAGAACCGACATCCCACTGCCTGACCTGCTGTAGTCTGTCTGTATAGGCCTGGGGGGGAGTTACCCATAGGCCTCATTCAGAGGCCATAGCACAGCCTTTGTTTGTGTTTGTCTACACCTGTCCTGCTGGCTGTGACTGTTTTTGGTTATGTGACCCCCCCACTGACTGGCATGCGTGAGTCATTTACCTTGTGGGTGTCTCAGTATTGTGGGTGGTGCTGCAGGGCTGCCTATGTTGGATGCACATAGTACACTCCCTACACATAGTTAGGCACAGGTAGTGTAATATTTGGCATCCCTTTTACTGTATGTGAGAGTCGGAGAGAGGTGTTATTCGCTGGGTCCCTTCTGTGTCAGTGTATGTGCTATGTGCAGCCTCTTTGCCAAGGCCAGGGCATACTGGGCATGCCCCCTTCTGCCTACTGGGGAAGGCACAGGTTGTTCCTCCTCTGAGTCACTCTGTGCCTATGCAGGCCTTGGCAATGGTGGGGGGCTGTGTGCCCCTGCCCCATGCTGTTCCTGCAGCAGCTGTTTCCGCAGGACCATATTGTGTAGCATGGCACACACAAGGCTGATTTGGGTACATGTAGCTGGTGAGTACTGCAAGGCTCCATCTGATGCATCCAGGCACTGTAACTGTGACTTGAGCATCCCAAACACACGCTCTTCTATAATTCTGGTCTGTGTATATGCCTTATTATGGAGTTCTTGTTCGGGTGTGTGTGCATTTCTGATGGGTGTCGTCAGCCACGGCTCCACTGCATATCCAGCATCTCACACTAGGTGACCATAAGGGATGTCCCCATTGGCAAATCTCTAGTACAGATGCATCAGTTGCCAGATGTGGGAATCGTAATAGCTTCCAGGCCAGCCAGCACACACATTCATTATTATGCCCTGGGCATCGCACACAACCTGGCAGTTGAAGGAGGCGAAGCCCTTGTGGTTGAGGTAGACCCTACCTTGCTCACCGGGTAGTGCTTTGATGCATATGTGCGTGCAGTCTATAGCACCCACTACCTCATGGTATTCTGCTATTTGGTGGAACAGTTGCATATTGCTGGCCAACGCCTCACGGGTGTTGGGGAAATATATGTGCTCACCAACATGTGCTGACATGGCATCCAGGAACTGGTGGAGTACCCTGGATGCTGATGCCTGTGAATTCCCCATCATATACCCAGCTGGCCTTTGAAAAGTACCTGTAGCTAGTATTCTTAGGCCTACACATACCTTGATATCCACTGGGATGGGTTCCCCTCTGTTAGTTCTGTGTGTCAGGCGTGGCCGGCACAGCTCTACAATTTGCTGTAGGAGGTCCCTGTCCACTCTATAGCACTCCACTCTCTCCAGTTCATGTAGCCCCTGGTAGGTTACCCTGGGTTTGTACACTCTTCTCCATCTCCTCACTGTGGGTTGGTCAACAGCATTCACATCCTCACCACCGTCAGCCTCTTCCACAAGCTGTATGATAGCTATTCCAGCCCCTATCATTTTCTACTGTGTGTGTGTTAAAAGTTCCTCGCTTGTTTACACCGGTGGTGTAAATTGTGGGAGAAACCAGAGGTGAAGTGGTTTGCTTAGTTTATAGTGGTGTTCTGGGCTTGTCTGGTCTGCTGCCTGTGTACTTGGCTGATTGTGATACATTTCACCTGCCAGCTAAGCTAGTTCTCCTTGATTACCTTCCTACTGCTGTTTTCCCTTCCCATTGCCTTCATGTTTAAGCCCAGGGGCACACTGCGCAAACACAGTGCTCAAATGTGCACACTGCTACTATTTCCTGGTTTAACATTTTTTTTCTTCCTGTAAAATCTGGTGCGCTGCACGCACATCCGCTTAGGCTTTGTAAAGAGTGCTAGGCAGGTTTAGACACACCCCCTAGCTTAGCTGTGCTATGCTGGGAGCAAACCTGAGCCACAGGGCTCCATTCTGCTTACAGTATGCCTGACACACCCCCCATGATGTCACCTAACTCCTAGGCTTGCACCAAGCTATTCCTGCTCTTACACTGTTGGGACCTGACTCACATGCTGGAGAAAACTGGGATTCACTATCATTCCCCTCATTTGCATAGGATTGCCTGCTGATGCATAGTTACATGTCTCACACTGAGCCTCCCCCCTTAGCAGCAACTTCTCACTGGCCATGTTGTCTTCTGCCTGCCACTGACTTGCATGGCAGAATGCTGATTTTAGTTAGAATGCTTAATTTAGGTTTATTTTGTTATCCCCCTCCAATCCCATTTGCATTCAATGTCCTAAGCTTAAACAGCCATGATTGGCTAAAAAAAATTTAAAGTTGATTTTTTTTATTTTTTGTTTTGTTTGCAATGCCAATTGCCTTATACTTGGTCATTGACATGCTTCCTCAATGATATGCAGCCTTTATTTGGAGCTGACACAGCTCCGTTTTGGATTTTGCAGAAATGTACTCGGTTACTAACAGAGTACATTTCTGCAGATTGCACTAGTCCTGCATAGACGGTCGTAAGCTTCCTGGATCGCAAAATCACCTAATTTGCATGGATTTCTCCTGCAAATGGGGTGATTTGCGTACATGGGCTTAGTTCATGCAGGATTAGTATAGGAGCTCTCGTGCAGATCCCTGCAGGCTGTTCCTGGATCGCATGGCAGACATATTGCTTGCTAGAGCTCCTGCACTGATCCTGCAAGCTGTGCAGGGCATAGTGAATCCGGGGGTCCAAGGTTAACTGGAGTACCAGGATTTATTTTTATGTCAAAGGAGACTATTTTGTGATCTGACCATGCAAGACAGGACATCGCACAAGAGGTGTGTAATGCTCTCCCATATTAGTGAGCATCAGATCTAGTATGTTTGTGCCCCTGTTCAGCATATCGACAATCTGATTCAGGGAGTTTCTGTGAACAAAATCCAGACATATCTCTGCCTGCATGTTTGGTGTCATATATAATTCCCGCATAATAGTGTGTAATTAAAGCCATCCATGAATACGGTACTGGATTAAATAGTAAATGTCGCTAGTAAGCTTAAATACATGTTATGGGTTTCCTGGGCCATAGATGTGGATTTATAGCTTTCAAAGAAGTGTAATGGGATTTTGCCTATGGTAATTAGAACATAAAGAAGCTCACGTGCATTGTCTTGTTTGACCAGCCTTGAGGTATATTTATTTTTTAACAAATCAAGACACATACATTTATAGTCCCTCCCTGTGTAGTAGCTGCCTAATGTGTGGAATGCATTATAGCCCTGTACTGTTTGGGTGCATGTCACAGCTTTAAACCATATCTCAGTAACTGTACAGATATCGGCATTCTGTAGGGTGAAGTAAGTTGTAACCCCTTAATATTTTCTTGGTTTTGAGTTGCTATATCAGAAGGATTATCAGACTGGTATTGCCTAAAAAGACACTGTGGGACAGGACAATGTTTTAGCTAATATTTGAAAGGCTAGTGGGGAGAGATGCAGACAATCTCTGCCAAAACAGAGTGACTGATTTACCATCTCCTTGAATACTGACCAATATTGCTCCCCTTTTTGACAGATAGTATAAGAATTATTTTATGCCTCATCAATGTGTTTGAAACTTTTTCTACTGATTTAATACTGCCAGCATTTCTAAAAGTCTGCTCATATCATCTACCACTCTTTCTGTGAAATTAAACTCCTTCATATCTTCCTTGCACATTCCACTTTGAGACTTCAGGCAATATCATCATATTATTTAGCTGTCTTTTTTTTTCAGAAAACATACATACTGTTGGATGATATATATTCTTTTGAGGTAATTTAATGTTTTTATGACATTCAAACTTCTACCACTCTTTGTTATTATACACATTAAGATTGTGTAGTCTCTACTGGCGTTTTGTGAAGTTGATGTACATTTTTTCACTCATTGCAACAATGCTTTTATTTTAACCTCAGCATTGTGAAAATAAGGTATCTGCTGAAAAGTATAAAAAGTTTATGTTTTTTATGATGATACCTAACCCCAAGCATGTCCGTAGTTCTTAACTTCCCTTGCACATCTGTCACCCTGCTTACATACTTTTAAATAATCTGACATTATAATCTTATCTTTCTTCTTGGATTCTTGTAACTCACAAATGTTTGAACCTACAAAGAATGAAGAAACAAAGTCAAAACACACTAGAATTGCTTTAAACAACAATTTCCTCAAGAAAAGCTCCCACTCTTGACCCCTACACTTCCTTGATTTTAAATATGCTAATTTCAAAGTCACTTTAACTCAAGGCTAACAGAATCCTTCCATATCAGTATAGTTTGGTAACTTGAGAGTTAGGAAAGTGACAGAGTGTGACAATAGTTGACCACATTAATTCTACAAGTAAATATTTCCTGATGTTACCACTGGTGACCAAACTGCATAATTGTTATACTTCATTTGTTCCTATTGCTTCTCTCCAATTAAGTAATCCTTTTTACAGACCTTTGCTTCCCTGATGAAGTATTTATATTTTTGTACTATAGTTAATCTACAATTTTTGCTTCTGCCCCAAATGCAATATTACCGAGTTTAGTATCTATTTTCCACACCTTTGTATCAGGGGGGAAAAAAAAAACATTTCTTTATACACAATTTGGTCTTGTCACTTATTAAGACACTGGAAAGGACTAGCTCAGTACTGACTCCATGTAGTACCCCTATACGCAGATTTTCATCTTAGAAGACTCCCTTAACTATGCTGTCTCTCTGTTTCTTTTAAATAATGTGTCATAGTGAATGTTAAATAAGTATGAAAATGCTTTATTGTTATAACAGTGCTGTTTTGTTGTAAAAAACAATGCTCTTTTTGTGAAAATACAGTATTACTGAAGCAGTCATGCATACACTGTATACTACAGTACAGACCATACAGCAGCAGAAAGAATGTTGATTTGAGATCCCTGTAAAGCAAATGAAGAAATTAGTCCCCACAAAGCCTGAACAGTGCCAAAAATACCAATGACAAATGCAGAAATAAAAAGTATCGGCAATGAAACACGGCAAAGGTAATGGTATAAAATCACAAGCATTCAATAAAGACAGGTAAGTGCTTTCTCACCATTAAAGGTGCTTCATCAGACCATTGCTGTGTTTCAGTGCCGATAACTTTTATTTCTTCACTCCTGCAAAGCAGACAGATTAAAATAAATTAAAACACAGTTGCAAGACTGAGCGAAGACAAGTAATCATGTAGAGCTTAAAAACCAGAGTACTTTATTATGGATAAATAACAAGATAAGCGCTTTCGCTATGCAGCTTCATCAGATCTTACAGTCATACTCACATTCCACATCTTACATATATATATATATATATATATATATATATATATATATATATATATATACACAACAGTTACTCAATCAATCAAATTAGTTAATTGATATGCTTACTTAAAGAAACAAGCAGGCATCATAAAACCTAACTAAATAAAACTCTTAGATGAATAAAATCATTAAAATATTATTATATCTGAATATTATATAAAAATATATATAAAAAATATATGTATATACATCCATACCTGTATAAAACAAAATTATATACATGGTATCAAGCTTATAAAGTCTAATGTATATGATATAAGTGTATATACATTATAATAAATATATATATGTATATTAATATAATATAGTGTCCTATAGACCAATAACCTCAGTGCATATATGAAATATATATATATAGTAACCAATTCTGAAACATGATGATAGTATATATACAAATATCTTCAGAGAGATAGAATGTCTATCTCTTAGGGGCTATCTAATGTTTCTACGCTGTCTCAATTTTGGTTTAATAGAGGCCCTGTCATTGAGACCAAGCCCTCTATCTGATCTTAATAATATTATCCATTCTGTCTCCTTACTCTCTGTATATATCTTGATGTCACCCCCTCTTGAATTTGGTGTGATGACTTCAAGTACCCTAAATAAGAATCTATTTTTATCGTCATTCAACGCTACATGCTTGGCAAGGGCATTATGTAATGTGCCTTTCCTCATGTGATAAGCGTTAAGTTAAGCGTAAACTTCAGCTATGCCATATTTTGGACCTAGCAACACTAGCTGTAATGAGAAAGGGAATAAAAGTGAATCTTCCACCAAATTCTCTACCTATTTTTCCTCTGATTATATAGAGATTAAGCAGATTATAGATAAACACTGGGGTATACTACAGGTAGATGAAGATATCAAACAGATAGTAGGAGAAACACCAAAGTTCCTTTTTAAGAATAAATATAACTTCAAAAGATTGCTATGCTATCCCAAATTTGATAGGGGATCTATGCAGAGTGGATACACAAGACGTTGTGGTCGCTGTAACTTCTGTTCTTATATAGATAGTAGGATAGAATTCTTTCATCCTGATCAACAGAAAGTTTATAATATAACAGCAGATGCTAAAAGTATGACTCCTCATGTGATATACCTATCTGTCTGTCAATTATGTTCCTCTTTCTATGTTGGAAAGACGAATCGACCCTTCAGGGACAGGATTAGAGAACATGTTTATCACATGAGGAAAGGCACATTACATAATGCCCTTGCCAAGCATGTAGCGTTGAATGACGATAAAGATAGATTCTTATTTAGGGTACTTGAAGTCATCACAACAAATTCAAGAGGGGGTGACATCAAGATATATACAGAGAGTAAGGAGACAGAATGGATAATATTATTAAGATCAAATAGAGGGCTTGGTCTCAATGATAGGGCCTCTATTAAACCAAAATTGAGACAGCGTAGAAACATTAGATAGCCCCTAAGAGATAGACATTCTATCTCTCTGAAGATATTTGCATATATACTATCATCATGTTTCAGAATTGGTTACTATATATATATTTCATATATGTACTGCGGTTATTGGTCTATAGGATACTATATTATATTAATATACATATATATATATTTATTATAATGTATATACACTTATATCATATACATTAGACTTTATAAGCTTGATACCATGTATATAATTTTGTTTTATACAGGTATGGATGTATATACATATATTTTTTATATATGTTTTTATATAATATTCAGATATAATAATATTTTAATGATTTTATTCATCTAAGAGTTTTATTTAGTTAGGTTTTATGATGCCTGCTTGTTTCTTTAAGTAAGCATATCAATTAACTAATTTGACTGATTAATGAGTAACTGTTGTGTATATATATAAGATGTGGAATCTGAGTATGACTGTAAGATCTGATGAAGCTGCATAGCGAAAGCGCTTATCTTGTTATTTATCCATAATAAAGTACTCTGGTTTTTAAGCTCTACATGATTACTTGTCTTTGCTCAGTCTTGCAACTGTGTTTTAAGTTAACTCTGATTTTAAACTGCTTGTATGAGCGTTTGCCAGTATAGCAGCAACCCTCGCTATTAACTTTACAGATTAAAATAAATGACTTCAACCCAGCAAAACATTGATGTTTGCCTGTCAGTAGGGATGGAGAATTTGATAAAGAGTGGGACACTTGTGAGTTGCCTGTTAGACAATTTGCTGGAAGATATGTTGGAACACTCAAAGGATATTTGGGGATCTAACTGAATAATTACTTTGAATTTGCTTGAGACTGTTTGAAGAATTGGTTGGGTGAGGATCCAGACATGTAAGACCATGTTTTGTTTAAGATGCTTTGCCTCCAGAAAAATTATGCCTCATTTTTTTTTTACCTTTCTCATTGTAAATAAAGTACAAAGATCTCTGCATCTAGTGTGTGTTGCATGCTATAGTAGTAATTGTCTAACCCATGACACTGCCCTTTGATCTTCTCAAGGTTGTCGGAAGTCTAAATGTTTGTGATGTATTCAGAATATTCACTTTGGAGTGCACAAAAGGCAATATAGGTACAATTAAGGAGAGTAATAAATCTTATATTTACTGAAAAGATTCAGTTTAATATTAATACAAATATTTACAGTATACCTATGATTTAATCAGTTAAAAACACAGTTGTGTGCAGTAAAACTGGTTCCATGTCAGTCATGGTGGGCACACACTCTAGCTTCTGCATACATTTTTCAAGTTATCTAAAGCATAGGTCATTTAATAGACCATTATAGCCTCATATAGTTAGAGTATGACCAGGATGTTTATCAGTTTATTGTTATATTCTCGTGCGTTTCTAAGTATCCTGTTTTAGCTAATAGAGTCATGCAGCAGAATGCTGAAGAGTATTTCAACTTTTGCAGAACACTGTGTAAGGAATGTGGAGACCTTTGCAATTTAGTTCATACTAGAAAATTCTGGAAAATCATGCATTAAAATACAAACCTGGAAAGAATTATAGGATACCTTGCAAGAAATAGGGACAGGTGCAATGGCAACATCAGTGTGTTGAGACTTAATGCCATATTACTTCTTGTTAAAATATTGTTTGTCTGATACTTTATTATCTATGTACAGCTTAAAAATATCTTTCTAGTTATGTAGGTTTAATTTGTTGGGTTTATATAGTAGTGGCCTTTGTTAGTCCTTTGTATACCTCTCAAGCATACGTTATAGTTGCATCATCCAAGTCTGCATGTGTTATTCAGTCTAAAAAAAGCTGTTTTATCATCCCTGTATATCTTTGCAGGCTATATAATAGGTAGAAATGCCCATGCTTATAATCAATACCTCAATGAAAGCCAGTGGGACTTCACATAATTATTTTGTTTAGGTTCCTGATTTATTTTCAGCTGCTGGGCTTTGCTGTGTGCTAGAGCATTTTTTTCATTTCCTGCTGCCTGACACCTATGTATATATCTCATTTCTTTCTTTTCAGATAATGTTTATTAACAGTACAAAATCAAACTAGTATTTACTGTGTTCATACAGTGTAATATTATTGTCTCTGTTCACACTGACCTGAATCACATTGTATGCTATCTCATAACGTCTCGCAGATGTTAAAGGATTTCACTGAAAATTGAAACTTCACAACTGAACATAATAGACTACAGATGTAAACAATCAAGAAGTCATAATGTCAAATACTATCCATTCCTTCGTGACACAATGGGGGTACTTGAACACTAGCTGCAATATGGCTGTTCCTTAATTTTTAGCAACTGCCAATTATACAAATTCTTGAAGATGCAGATTATCCAATATTTTGTGCAAACATTCCTCTTGATGAAGAACCACCACTGACTTTTTAGTATTCATGTTTAAAATTCATAAAGATATGGCATATGACATATATGTTTATCTATTTTACAAAATGAGTTTTATTTTCCTACATTGATAGATTTATTCAACTATATGTGGGTTTTTTTTGTATTTTTTATTTAATAATCCTGATGACAATGGTGAATCAGTCTACAACCACCACTTACTCAGATACCCATCCGAGGCATTGTCTTTCTCTGTAGTTTTTTTTATTCACTTTTAAAGTATCACCTTACTACTGAATAGTCAAATTCTCAGCCTTTATGATATATTATCTAAGTTTCCTTAAAACATATTTTAACTATATTATTAATCTGCCAGTGTTAGTTATTTAGAAATTAACTTGTGGATGTTGGTTATTTTAGTTGTAAGAAAAAGTTCTTGCAAATACAAGTCATCTCTCTCAAAAAAAGAAATACTATTCATTCTGAAAATTGTTACATGGTGCTATACTCTAAGCATATTAAATGTGTTTAAACTGATTGATTTGATTATTGCTCAAACTGTGTGGACCAAACCAGCCAACAGTAATAGTACTTTTCACACCAGCATGCTTGTTATTGCTCAAACCACATGTTGGTGTATAATTCTATGACTACCTATTAATGAATAATAGATTGCCAATTATTATACTGCAAGATGCATAATAACAAAACCTTGATATGTTCAGTTTACATTTAGTCAAATGTTTGTTGAATTAATGTAATGCTATAATTTTTGCAGACAAAATTATAAAAAAACTATTTCCATACATTATCTTTTATAGCGAAATACAAAACATTTAAATTGAAGTTTTAACTGTTTGTTTAATACCATTATAGGAATAGTGTAAGTGAAGCACTGAACTGCATTAGATATGAGGTAGAAATGAAAATATGTAAGATAAAACTGCAATTAAACAATCCCATTTTATGACTTTTATCACTTAATCAAATGGTACAGTTTGGCATTTTCATTAGGACTGACTTCAATCAAATTGTATAATTTGGCACTTTCATTAGGACTGACTTCTTATCTAACTTTAATTGCCATATTGAAGAAATGAAACTGTCATCTTTTCTGGAAAGTAAAGTTGCTACATTGCAAGTCAATTACATAAACCAAAGGTAAATAAAATAGGTCAATAGTTGAAATCAGCCATTTCTATTAATTAGACCAGAAACTGGACCAAATACTTCCATCTTAGATACACTCACAGGAGACACACTACACAAAATGCTAATATTTCAAAAATGGAGAACATATGCTCCTATAATGTATTATTTCGTTGGATGTAACTGAAGGATACTGAAAACTGAAACAACATCAAAGTTTCAGAATTAATTATGAAAGATTAGTGTAAAATAGTTGCCTGCATATACTGACTGTTCATTTTGTTTAAAGGTATCATGATCTCAGAATTACTTTAGTTAGTAAAAGTGTGTTGGGGTGGGGCACAGGAGACTGTAACATCCCTGCAAAAATGAACAAGCAGGATTAACATTTGTATTTTCAAGTCTGAGAGGGTAGTATGGCTAGCGACATATTTTAATGGAAATGAAATGGTGTGCCAGAGACTGGTATATTACCTTTGTATGCTGGACACTAGAATAATGTACCAAAAAGAGGCTTTGCCGAATTTTAAGCTTATTAAGTGGTATGTACACATCCAGAATGTCAGTACAATATATTTGGTAAGGAGTGAGTAGGTTAGTGGAGTGGATAATGACATATAGACTTTATAAATGATAAAATTGCCAGTATATACAAACAGACAATGCAACATGGCCTTACATGTGAGAAGCCATTATGCTTTAGAATATAGATTGCATGTATGAAGTGGTATAGGGACATCCATAGCAAATCTGCCTCTATTATGTCAAATCTTGTTTCATTTAGATGGTAGATGATAAGATGCATGCACACATTTGCCTCCCTCCCCCATTTAAGAAAAAAAAAGATTCATGTCATCCTGGCTAATCTGTGATGCGTTATTAAGGATGATATGATTTCATAGTTTATCCAAGGTTTGACGTTGTCCAAACTAAAGTGTTTGTTGTCTGAGTACAGAACAAAATGAACTTGTCATGACTGAGCTTACCATAATCAAATCATATGAATTTGGGGATTATGGAGCCAATTTTGAATGCACCTGCATACCCCAGTGACAGACGTGGGTGCATTTAGAAGAAGAATACTCTATTACAGGTAAGTTAGTAGTATGATAAATAGGAATTCCAGCAGCTAGATTGGGGGTCTGACTAAAAGACAATAGCTGGGGTATCCATTGTGGCAGTACATGAGTAAGGGTTGAGTGTCCTCATGAGACTAGACTGTGTTATAAACATTAAAAAAAAAAAAAGTTTACCATCCTCAGCAAACTGGAATAAATGCTGGCCAGGACCCAATGACCAGATCAAGAAAGGCAAAACACCCTAATGTATAATCAGAACAGTAAAAAACAAAAATTGCCAACATAGCATAGTACCGGCATTGAAGATATTAGTAGTGAAAGATGAAAAGAACAGCAGTAGATGTCAGATCCTCTTCACGATGAAGACAGCTCAACAGAAGCCACAATACCCAGATGCATGTCACTTCAGCCATATGACCCCAATCAAATGTACCACAGGGAAATGTCTTGTTCTCACCCTAGGGTGATAATGTACAATATGCCCCCTGGCCTTAAAGCAGGGACTACGTATGGGTATTGTCAGGGAAGATATGTTGTAATATTATGGAAATGGAAAGGTATGCATGAGACAATGACAGTGGTCTATATACCACCGTGCGCTAACAAAGGTAATAAGGCAAATTATAAGGCAGATTATAACAGTACATCAGAGCATACTTCTAGAAATAGATGATTGGAATGAAGTAGGTAGCATCCAGGATGTATCAGCAGGACTCTGCTTACATAGTTTTTAGCCTGAAGGAGTTTATCTTGAAAATAAATGAAAGCATTTGGTCTGACTGACGTCTTGCTAGGAACAGACACTGGAGTTAGAGTTAATATGTATTACTCAGGCAAATACTCCATGGGACTGAGACTGGATAGATGTTACATCACCCAGGAATGTGTACATTATGTACAATGGGTAACAACTCACTCCATATCTTTAAGCTGCCATGTCTTTATTAATAAGGTACTTCAATTAGAGCTATCAAAGGGAGTAAAAAGTCAACAGAAATTCAAAACAGACTTTCTGAGATTAGGTGCCTTTAATAAATGGCTAGCCAGTGAACTAAATAAGGAATTAAACCAAACCGGAGCTGAACAGAACAAAATTGGGAAGACATGGAATTTGATTAAGAGAAACTGAAAAAAGGGTTGCAAGCAATATCTCGTAGCATCTGGAAAAGAAGCAGATATAAATATCTGAGGAAATTGGGTGAAATCAAAATGTTGCAAAACAGAATAGGAAACAAATATTTGAAAATGAAAGTAAGCGTAAAGAAGCTCGGAAAAAGTTGGCAAAATGTAATGATCACTTCAATGTGTTTTAGTTTACATCAAGAATTCTTCATCAACTCACCAAATTCTTAGCTCATCAACTGAGGCAGCAACATGTTGAGGGGTTGATAGTTGAATTAAGAGAATCTAGGACAGGTAGGCAGGAAAGAAACCCAAGGGAATTAGAGGGATAATGGCCAATTACTATACAGAATTATACAAACAAGAGAAAGCAGCTGAACTGAGAAAAAATAAGCCTGAAAGGATAGGAGCAAAAGTGCATTACTGTAAAAAGAAGATATATCTTAGCACATTAAAGAAGGTGCCTTGATATAATTGAGAAAATCCCATACCCTATGTGCTAGAGATAGGTCCATAATACTGAGTAAGTAGAAGATGAGAATGCTAAAATTGTTTCAGAACTTCTTAGATAAATAAATCAAAAAAGAATAGTAAAAAACAGTTCTGGAAAGCATTCAGAATGCCAGGATGCAGCCAGGTCAGATGTAACTTCTTGTTTTATTTATTTATTTATTTATTTATTGTAATACATGCCCTCGTTTCTGACAAAGACGTATTAATGAAACTGTGTATAGCAAAATAACATGCTCCTTTCATGGAGTGCCACCCGCATTATCATTGTTTAATCATGGAATCCCTTTAGTAGAATTCTTGACAACAGTGACAGATTTCTTACATCCACCCTCCTTATCCTTCAGGACACTTTTATGGGAATGATAAATAAGTACTGGCCAACCCTGTCCCTAAAATATGACACTTTACAGCTCTTTGGAACTTGGCAGCTACAGGCCATTATCATATGTGACAATCTTTTATTAATTTACCTATGCTTTTCTCAGGCAGAATAAATGGATGATATAAGCTGCTCAGTCTTAGCCATGACATTTTTAATGGATTAACAAATAAAGATAAGACCGTCACTAGTGGCAAGGCAGGGAAGAGCTGTGACAGCAGCCTTGGTGGCCCACATTCTATTAATGTCTTGGTTTCCTAACAGTGCAAGAAGTGACGAGGGTCAAAGCAGTCTTGAATGTTGGAGCATGTCTGTCCTTCTCTCACCACTTCCTGCTACCTTTCAAAGGATACAACTTTAAATATCATAACCAGGACCATTGCAATGCTATAACAGTTCATTTTCACCCTTAATTTTTTTGCATCCCAGAAGTGTATGGACCACCACCACTTTTCCCTCACCTCACTAACTTAATTGGGGTATAGTATCTTCAATGTAATGCTTACATTTGTTGGACAAAGATTAGGGCAAAGCTGACAAATTTTCCACACACCATTAAAACCTTCTCTGGTGCTGCAGCCTACCATTTCACACTATCTTTTCCCATCAGGAATTTAACCTCACTATAACAAATATTGCTCCTTACTTCCTCCTTTTCAGTTTTCACATTTACAAATTGGCACTCACATCTCTCTCTCTCTCTTTCTCTTTTCCTGTCTCTGTTTGCATGTTTCTTTCTTCTTTTTTTTTTTTACCTCTCAATGTGTCTTTCATTCATACTGCTAAAGGCTTACTAATGTGTCCATTCTACCCCATATTAAAGCTGATGACGTTTACCTATTTTAATTTTTTTGTCAGATATTCCCCTCCTTGTTTGTTGTTATGATGACTTATATTAGCTGGTTGAACTTCATGGATCACCAGTATCAAATAGCCCTTTTTTCTGTCCTTATAATTCTTTTAAAACTCCCCTAAGTTGTTTATGTAATCCTCCAGTGCATACTAACATTCCCATGTTTTATTTAGTGTATACTTTAAATGTTTTTTGTCAACTTTTTTGAAGTTACTGCATCTGGATTTCATCTGTCTTGCAAAATGTTTTGTGATAAAAATCAGGGATGGGGTTTAGCTGAACTGAAATAAACCATGCCAAACTGAGATGACATAAGTTGAGAGGAGCACAGTTCTTTAATCCTGTGATAGCTCTGATCTCCACCTTCTTTAGATAAGCATGAGTCTCACCATCACCTTCTAACTGAACCTTTTCTCAGCTGTAGATCTTTTTTTTTTTTTTTGCATTAAGCCACTTCTGAGAAGAGAGGTTCAGGCCATTTTAGCCCTAACAAAGTATCCAGAGCTGTCAGACATCTCCATAACCTCTTCCCAGGCTCATATATACCATGATCCCCTGGAATGACACCAGTAACTAAGTCAGTAGAAAAGTCAATTATCTTTTGTTTTGTTTTGAGACAATATTGGCAATGGTCAATGCTGTTGAATACTAGCTTTACACCTCATTCTGGGCCATATACACATCGCTCCATTATGTCTCTCTTCTCACTAAGCCTGTTATATGTCTCCGAATGCACATCCAATTGCAGAATGTATAATCCTCTTTCTCATCTTGTTTGTATCAGCCCCTCTTTCTCATTTTGAGCACCCTACACAATGATCACATATATCTTGCAAAACACTTATCTCTGTAGTACTTTCCCCCTCACTATATGTCTCAGAGAGTGCTCCATTTTGGTACTCAACATAATTTTAACTGTATTATCTATCATAACAGAGACCAGTCCATACCTTTCCAATCAGATGTCAATCTCTTTCTCCATAGCAGCCCTCTAGCTGTGCCTGATTGCTTCATATACAATCTCCAAGATGTAAAACTTAAATATTTTCACTGTCTTCTTTCCTAATCTCCCTGGTACTTCTTGTACTTCTATTCTGCCCTTTCTTTACTAATACTACCATATTTGTATTTTATTTCAAACCTGAGATACCTTGAAATGTTTTAAACTCTTCCAATGTGCTTTGCATTACTGCTATATTTTCAACAAGAAAAAAATGCAATTATATGCAAATAAATAAAAATATTATTGTTTCTCTTTGCCTCCATTCTTAGCCTTAAATCTCTTTCTTTTTCACATGTCTGACACCTCAATTATTAGCAAAAGGAACACTGTCAAAAGCAAACAATCCCATTTATATTTAGTTGTGTTTTGCTGGGCAATTTAAAGTAGAGGTATCAGTTCCTCAAATCTTCCTTTTAAACACAGATTTCAATTGTTTCCATAAATATTCCCATTTCACCAAGCAGAAATTATTCTTGATGTCAAAGATTACCTCTCCACTCCCCTTGTCGTTTTAATTTTTCAATAACTAAAATAATCCCCATCTTCTTTAATTTCTCTGTCTCTATATACTGTTAGAAGTTCATCTCAGTGCACATAAGTGACTAAGTAAATTTGTAAATAAATATGGACAGCACAATACTAACAGTGAAAATATGCAAATAAATATAGAAGATAATAATCTGCCACAAGCAGTACATCATTAGTTTATACATCTGCAAATGTACTATATGTTAGCCCTGCAAGTTCTGTAAGAATATGTATTCCAGACAATGCAACATTTTCTTGTTAACAGTCATGTATGCAGCCTGCATGCAAAGGTTTTGCCTGAGCTTTCCTAAGTCTCACATGCATTAGTTAAGTGTGTGACCATTCCTTAGTTTGCATAAACTATTATATTGCATCATGTCATGTATTAATATATTGAAACCAGTGCTGCAACATAAGATCATAGTACCAATACTGGACAAGTGAACACAGGGGTCATTAGATGGCTAGCCATATGTATATACCTTTAAGTAGATACACTTAAAGTTCTTGCCATCCTCTGTGAGCACGTAATAGCACACTCACCTTCAAAATCAAGCAGGCTCATGCATGACAACCCTTCTTTAAATTTGTACCCACCTATCCAATCATCAAGACTAGCCTTAAAGACAGACAAAATAGTACTTTGTTTTGCCCGTAGTGAAACTTATTCCATAGGGTGAGAAAATTGGTTTAGCAAGCTATCTCCGTAGTGAGCCTTGTTTATTTGTTGGTGTAAATTTAATTCCTTAGTATTGTTGTTTTTATAGCTACTATTTTTGCATAGAAATAGGAGGTCAAATAAGATTGGTTCTTTGATATCTGAAAAGATGAGATCTAGGTCACCTCAGAACATCAGATAGGCTACTGAGTCTAAGGATATTTGTGTTAATCTACTGAGATAGTTGAGAGATGTAGGGCCTTTATTTACATTTTTATATCATTGCAGCCTTTTCAGTTGAACAATATACGTGAGTTTATACATACAAAAAGGAACACTGAATTCAATGATGGGTCTGAAAAGGGAACACAACAGTGGCAAGATGACTTTAGAGAGAGTACTAACAACTTTTAAAACTTCATATGTACAAGGTAGCTGGTTTTTAGTCCAATGGAGAAGACAAGGCATTTATTTTAAGTTTGTCTGACTTCTCAGTAACACCAGCATGGGGATAATGTCAATATCCTTAGCCAAGTCAAGGTACGTAGGAGTGCACAAAGTGACCACTGTCCATGCCCTCTGTAAACTTTTCAAAGAAGTTTACTAGGTTCAGAGACAAGACTTGCCCTTCACAAATCCAGACATAATGAAGCTTCTATCAGTTATGCTTCCTATGTCTGTATAAATAAATTGTGCTTTGATACATTCCATAGCTTTGTGTATAAGGCTGGTGAGGCTAATGGGACTATAATTATCTAGAATTGTAGAGAAGCTACTTTTGTGTAGAGGAGTCACAGAGTCTGTTTTCCAGGCATCAGACATAATCCTCGTGGATAGGCTGTGGTATGCTAATTTAGTCTGCGTTGTTGGGTATAATCCTTGGGACTGGAATTTGTCATATTATTATGCATGTCATCAGTACATTGTTGTACATTATTTGTTAACTGTATGGCATAACTGAATAAAGATTTGTAGATTTTTTGGACATTTATAGTGACCTTAAATACATATTCTGATTTGCATTTTCTAATAGTGCTTTTATATTGCTTGCTGGCATGTTTTTGTGTGGTCTTGAGATAGCTGGGTGACAATGTCTTATAACTTTAATTATTGCCTTTTTGTTATACAGTTTTTAATTCAAGAGTTCCACCAGAGAATTTATTCCTGAATTCAGCATTATATTTATTATTATATATATAGTGTGGATAGGTACAGACTTTTCCATGCAGCTCATTAGGTACTGGTAGAAATTAGAGATGGCTGTGACATTATGTAGACTATATACAGTAGTTAAGCTAGTTGTTATAACTGCCTCATGTACACAGACAACCCTCTCCTCCTCCCACATAACACAAATACTTGTGAGAGATGCAGCTATTTAGCCAAACTGGAGGCTGAGCTCTCTCAACTCAGGACTGGCAAGACCAGACAGGAGGAGAAGGCAACTACACACACCACAAAACCAGCCTCACATAATGCTACCACACCACTGAATCAAACACATAAACACACAAAGACATACTCGGAGGCTCTGAGTAAAAATTTACCTAAACAGCAGAGGCCTCCAGAGCAGACACCCAAACAACTGCTACTTCAAGACACCCCACAAGCAACACATAAACCACAAAATCAGTGTGCAAAGCAGTCACAGCCCTTAAGGCCAAATACAACACCAAACATACTTGTCATAGGTGACTCCATAGTCAGACACACTGACGTCCCACTCACCAGGCTGAACAAGGAGAGGGTCACAGTAAGCTGCCTATCGGGCGCTAGAATCCGCCACATAACACAAGCACTCGGGTCACTCCACGGCAAGTACAAATATGACACAGTCATTGTCCATGCTGGTGTGAACGACCTGAGACGTACCTCCCTGGACTACATAAAAAGAGACATAGAGGAGCTCTCTGATTATGTAGCCCAGGCAGGTATGACCCTGACCCTGAGCAGTATCCTTCCTTCACCAAGAATGATGCCACAATATAGAGACAAGATGATCAGCTTTAACAATTGGCTTAATGTCTGGTGTCATTCAAAGGGGATCCAGTGTCTGTCTGCCTGGGATGACATACTTGACAAGCCACGCTGCTTCACAAGGGACGGCTTGCACCTGTCACCCCTGGGATTCCGGATATTGGCTAAGGCTCTTGCCACCCCCATAGTGCCTTTTTTAGGCAAGGCTCAAATTCTAAACCTACCACCATAGAAAACAAAAATGGGAAGAAACTGAGGGTAATGCTGCTCAATGCCAGAAGTCCAAATCTCAAAATGCACGCACTCGAGGCCCTTCTCAGTATGGAGAACATCGATGTCTGTGCTGTAACTGAAACCTGGTTCAAGGCTCCTGAGAGCACCCGGCACTATTAGGTTTTACCTCATATCATGCGTTCCGGCCCCAAAACCCGGACCACACCACAAAAGGAGGGGGTGTATCCATATTCATAAAGGATACCCACACCTCCAGGTTAGTGGCAATGCACGAAGCTTCGGAAACCATCCAGGTGCAACTAACCATAGGCAAAACTGCTCTACAAATTGTAGCATGCTACATGCCACCCTCTCAAACTCAGGAACCCCACACAGCCTTCCTGAAGACACTGGAGGGTATAAATGTATCTCCAAACACCATCATATTGGGTGACTTCAACTACTCGAATATAGACTGGGAACATTACTCAAGCCCTAACTTTCTAGCCCAACGGTTCCTGGAGTTCATAAATTCAAATGCCATGGAACAGCTAGTCACTGTTCCCATGAGAGGAGAAAATATACTAGATCTCATTATCACAAACATGGGGACAAAATGCTCCACACCAGAAGTATATCCCTCATTGGTGAGATCTGATTATAAACTAATCTCACTGGAAATCCACATCCCGCCCCCACCCCAAACAAAAAAAGACTACAGTGAAGAACTTCTCTAAAGCAAACTTCACACTACTCAAGACTGGTGTGGTATCCTTCAAGGCCCCTGAGCCAGTAGAAACCACAACCCAAGCTGCGGAAGCCCTTACAAATGCCTTCTATGAACACCTCCAGGACTGCATGGATCAGGCAATCCCAAATAAAACCAAGACTCTTTCCACAAAGGGCAAACGTCCAGTCTGGTGGACCCCAGCCATTAACAAACTTTACAATAAGATGAGAAAGCTATTACATGATAGAACAAAATCCATAAAAGGGAAGTCACCCCTGATCATTATTAGTAAAAAAATACGAGCACTCATAAAATCAACTAAGGCCAATTTTGAGAGAAAAATTGCCATGGATTCAAAGGACAATCATAAGGCCATTTTCAGCTATGTTAGGAACCTGGGTGGAAACTCCCAGATATGCTCAGAATTAGTCCAAAATGATACAAAAATCACTGAACCCACAGACATTGCCAACATACTGGCAGACAGGTTCAGTGCAAACTTCACCCCCCTCTCCCCCTCTAAAGGAGAGATAACTATCCCAGTGGAGTGTAGCCTCCCAGACATCTCAAATGCGCAGGTGAAAGCTGCTCTCTCTAAAGCTAAAAACACAGCATCAATGGGACCAGATGGTGTCCCCAGCTGTGTGCTACACGAGCTAAATGAGGAATTAAACCCGCACATAAGGCAGCTGTTTAATCTCAGCCTTACCACAGGATACATGCCCAAGGAGTGGCATACGGCAACTGTGGTCCCAATCCACAAAGGCGGTGCCTCTACGGACCCTGGTAATTACCGCCCCATAAGCTTAACAAGTCTAGTCTGCAAAGCTATGGAGAGGATCATAATGGAGCTCATAAACAAAGATATAGGGACTTGCAGACATTGGACCCGACCCAGTTTGGCTTTGTCAAGGGCAGATCATGCCTTTTGAACTTGGTCGACTTCTTCGAAACAGTCACCAAGGCCATTGATGAGGGAAAGGCAGTCCATACAGCCTACCTTGACCTTGCAAAGCTTTCGACACAATACCCCACTCTGGTATTGTAGAAAAACTTACCAGCTTAAATGTAAACCCATATGTCACAAGATGGGTTGCAAACCGGCTTAAGGACAGAACCCACAGGGTTAGAGTTGCTGGCGCTATGTCAGACTCCAAGCCGGTCACAAGTGGTGTCCCACAGGGCTCGGTCCTTGGCCCCCTATTGTTCGGCATCTACTTCTCAGAAGTACAGGCCAACATGGGAGGACTTTGGCTGACAAAGTTTGCAGACGACTGCAAACTGGGCACCATAGTGGAAAGTGCATCGGACATGGATATCCTTCAGAAGGGACTCACGTTAACAGATAGCTGGTGCCAGAGCCATGGCCTGAAGTTAAACACCAAAAAATGTATAGTCATACCCTTCGGGAAAAACAAGGCAACCCCAAGCTACCATATAGGTGGCAATACACTAAGCACAGAAGAGGTTATCAGGGACCTGGGGACCCATGTTGACAGTGGCCTTTCTTTTGACACTCACATTGCTAAAGTGGTTAGAAAGACCTTCTACATTGCCCACCTGATCATGAAGGGATTCACATCCAGATCTAGTGAGGTCAGTGTTCCCCTGTACTCTTCACTTATCAGACCAATGATCGAGTACAATGCCCCATTCGGGATGTATCTCACCCGACATCTACAGCAATTGGAGAGACCCCAAAAGTTCCTCACCAAAAGGATAAAGGGACTCCAAAATCTGTCATATGCTGCCAGATTGAAGAAACTCCAGCTCTATTCAGTCGCATACCGTCTGCCCAGAGGTGACATGTGCCTGACATACAAGGCCATGTCCAACCCAGAATTAATGGACATGCTCCACCTTAAAAAATCCAAATCCACCAAAACCACTAGAGCAAGTGACTTAAACCTTAGCACGGATATAAATAGGACATGCTGGAGGGATAGATTTATCACTCAGAGACTCCCTATGCTGTGGAATAAAATCCCAGTCCATGTGAGGCAGAGCACCTCGCTGGCTCTGTTCAAGAGAAATCTTGACCTGTGGATGGGAGATTGTAGGTTTACCCCGGGAATCATCTCTGTGTCACTGCTGGACAGAAGCACAACAAACTAATGGGCACAGTATTTTTTTCATATAAGGGGTCGCGTAAGCCACAAAACTTTGGGCTAGGCTTATAAATGCCTTAGGGCAGATAGCCTAGTATAAACCTATGAACCTATAAACCTATGAGTCATAAAGACCTCAATTGTGCCTGAAAGGGTGTGAGTACTGGTGGACCTACCAGGTTATCATATGCAAAATAAATAAATGAATAAATGAATGAATAAATAAATAAATCTTATCTTTGAATACTAAATGTTGTTGTCAGTTTCATTAACCTTCATTATTCAACTTTTGTGCTGCTCCAGTGGCATAAATGGAAAAAGCCCTGACCATGACCCCGATGATCATGGTCTATTTAGTGGTTCAGGTGACTGATGGGGAGGTTTGGAGGGATTGGTGTGTCTCTCCTGGGGATGGTTGTGGGTGCCACCTTGAAAAGATCCTTGGTAAAGGCTGAGGACATTGCTGGAGGAAGCATAATCTGTTAAGTGGAAAGTTGGCCTGGCTGATTTACTGTAAAAGTGGGGCAATAAACCACTTGTTCACATTGCACGTGCACCTTGGATGAAACCATGTTGCCACTGAGGTGTGGGTAGGTAGTAAATTAAAAAATAATTCTGGATGGATGCAGAGATATGTTGAGCTCCTAAGATGTCTTTCAGATTGAATACTAGCCCCAGCAATTCCAGATAAATCTGAGGTGCAAGGAGATAGCTTGTAAAGCCTGCATGGACATAAACACTGAGGTTCCAGGCCAGAAGAAAGGATAAATTAAAAATAAAACATGTATCCAATTTTTACATGGAGTTGGAGTTCTACATTACCATCAGTCTATGTGACCAAATAACCTAGAGCCAATGTTTGCACCATCAGGTGGCTAATTCTTGTTAAATATGGATTATCCCCTGAGTGTTGATGTTTACAAACACTGTTTACCCATCCATTGTTAGTCTGGTTAAACCAGATTGCAATCTCATTCCTAAGAATCTTGCCAAAATCTTTACATCAGCACTGATTAATGATAGTGACCTATAGCTCATTGATCCTAACACTCCATCCATCCTCCTAGGCTTACCCTCTCCGCTTTTTCATCAGTATCTTATCAATCTGGTTGATGTATTTTATGCTCCTGTATTTATAGCTTTATTTGCATTGCTTTTAACTTTGTGTGGGTCTAGTTTCTGTTTTACATTTGGTTAACTTATCACTTCACCATAGTGATTTGGCACGTTTGGCCACATCAAGATGTTTGTAATGCAGTGGTTCAGAGTATCACAGACTGTATTCATAATTTCTATCACATTTTAATCTTCAAAGTGATATTATAATATTTTATTTTAAAGAACATTGGCTGATATTCAGAAAAGGCTAGAACCAGTGATAAGTCCTAATACTTCTAGTTTCCACTTGATATGTTGATTGCCCATTCCAATTCAGAGATAGCTCATGCACAGTGATTCTACATGGTCAGTCGAATCCACATGGTGTTTTAATTCTTCAGTTATGTTTAGAACTAGTGGGGCATTCTATGGGAGTGGGCAATACTTATTAATTTACTGTCTCCAAGGAATGTTTGCTATAACCGAGTTGTACCACAGTCTGACTGAGAGAATCACTTAGCTGTGAAAATTAGCATGGGGTTCTAGCTTAATGAACATGGCTGAAATGCTGTATTTCCCTTTTGTAGTTGCAGCGGTTAGTGTTGTCGCCTCACAGCAAGAGGTTCTTAACTATAAGAAGAATAAAACTCTAATGTCTGGCATTACTAATTGTATTTGGCCAGGAATTAAGAGGAGTGGTCCATTTATAAGAAGCAAAGTCAGGAGTGTTCTGTAAAATCAGGGGCTGTTACAAGGTATGAAAATGTGCCCATGTATTTGTGCATAGTTGATAGTATGCATGCCTGTGGGAGAGATAACTGGGGGTATCAGGTCCTTCTGATACATGGGCACCAGTGGAAACTACAATAGGAAAGTAGAGATTAGCACAGTTGGTAACACCAAGAAATTTAGAGACATATAAACTAGCCGATAATGAGGTCTTTCCCAGTGCCAGCAAACATGTCTTTCAATTACATGTCTTGTGATTGTGAAAACCACTTTTGGCCTCAGCAATTTCTCCAGGTAACCTGAAATCGTTATGAACCTGGACCATTATTTGCAGCTACCTAAATCCCTCATATTGTGTTCCAAAGCTTTGATTTGGCTCTCTAGTAGAAAATGCGAGAAGGCATTATTTCATAATCATGATGGATGAAGGTCTCAACTTTGTAATGAAAGCAGGAACAAAAATAATAAGTGAATTCAATGATGTGCAGTAAAGAGTCCATTACTTTAGAAGTGCTAGATAAGTAAGACCTGTAGTTTATACAATAAATAATGGGTAGAATACATGGGCCAAATGAGCACTTATGATGGCTACAGTCTATTTTATATGGTTTGCTGGGCTTGCATATTTAATAGTTAAGATTTTGTTTGCTAACATATGCAGTTTTGATATCCACAAAAAAGTTTCTCATTTTACACTAATAAAGAATTTTGCATTTCACGTTTAGCATGCTACACCATAGAAAATCGTATTTATACCCCTGTTGTTAATTTTGTTGCAGAGACTTGTGAATCACATGGGAAAGCTTATTTTCCATTCTAATATTTTTGAAATGTCACTGACAGATATATATAATACATTGCATTTCTCTTTTGTTTCCCAGCTAACTTTCCACCCACAGAATGTGCTGCTAAATTACTTAGCACATTACTTAATAAAGCAGTGGGAGCAAAAACATTTTGCCCCATTTCTTCAAGTCAGATTATTGCATCATCTTCTACATTTAACAAAGAGGTATCACTGTAGCTTTTTTCCTGATTTATATTTCTTCACAAGATTAAATATTTTCTTTTACAGTGTGCTATCACTTTTGCTTGATTTTACAATGGGTTACAAAGAATGTCATAGGGAGCACAAAGTATATTAGTTACTACCACAACACAACAGTTTTTAGTGTATGGCTTTAGTTCCTTTGACTTTGATTTCTGTGCTATGGATTCTTTGAAATTTCTGTTTACAGATTCATCTCTGTTTTTTTTCCTCTAAACCATGTCTGTTTACTATAAATCCTGATTAGAGTTTTCTTCTGAATGTTTCTATTTCTTTAGCTATTTTACAAATAAATCTGTGTGTTCCCAGTCATTTTTGCAAAATTTATGTTACACGGTGCATGCACAAATAAGGCATTATATATCACTTGACAGCAGCAGTTATGGGAAATACCACTAAAGAGCAGTGCCTTATAACCACTGCCCAGCAACTACAATTTTGCAAGCTGCATGTGTCATTTACTTATTAGCGCTGCTGAATGATGCACAAGATGGCTGCTGGGTGCTGTAACTTGCCTGTGTTTTTATTTAAAAATACTGAGAATAAAAATCAAATATATTTTCTACACAGTAGCAGGCTTTAATCTTAATCCTGAGAATCTGCTACGAGTATCATGTCACATATTACAATCCGTTTCAGTAAAATGCCTGCAATAAATACTTCAGTGACTACCTGCCTGATCCCCCTCTTCCCAGCCCCACCCCCAAAAAAATGAGGAGATAACTAAGCAAATTGTATCTCATGCATGGCCTTGAAAAGTGGAAAACAAAAGCAGAATAATGTTATAACAATTGTTTGAGTCATCAAAAAGTGAATGTGTGTTTACTTCAGAACCACAGGGAATAACCATAGCTTTACTGCAAGTTCTGTTGCAGAAAGTTTGCAATCCATGAACCTCTTCATAACCCCTGGAAATGCCTTCATTGCAGGTCACCCACCTAATAGCAGCTACCTGTAGTACTTCAAACCTCAGTTTATGAATAGTGGTGGAGTAGACAAATCTCCTTCATGCATCCAGAGTGGGTAAGTCATCACTGGGCTCTCACTTCCATCCTCCCTGACTCTGTTTTTCAAGAGCGTGAGCTAGTAATCAAACCCGCATCTTCTGAGATATAAGCATATCTAATTCCTTCTATTCCACCCATCTGAGAGAATAAATTGTCATCATTTAGCTGAATAATTCACTCTGCGGAATTTACAAGAAATGGTGTAATGTCATGGTGCTTAATTTTGTGGTTCTAAGCTCCAGAAAAGATAACATGTTAGCATCTAATCAGCTATCTTTGTTCTCTGGTGCCCACATCTGATAGCTTAAGTATGATTTTTTTTAAACAAATATTAGTCCAAAAATATACCTGAGGTCTCTGCTTTGTTAGCCAGCATTCTGAATAACAAAAAACAGGAACATCCTGAGAACTTGTAACTTCTTATGAAATTAGGAAGCTGGTTGAGTAATATGATTATTATAGAATACCATTCTTAATGAAGATCAAACCTGCAGTTTGAATTTGTTACACTTTCCCATACTACATGATAGAAAAGTTGGTATTTTGAGTCAATATTATAGCGGTTGTCAAGATCTGCGAGAATTGAAAGATATATTAACTTAAGTGTAGAAACTAAACATGCTAAAAAAACAACTTCCAGCAATTTTTTTTATAATTGGAAATGAGAATGCAGTCATTACTCTCTCATCACAGAAACAAAATATATCATTGTTTTGTCTGGTTTATTTTGTTATATGCAATGCTTAATATGAATTAGAGGACTATAATCTGGTCTCTGATCATAACCAGCTTATTATGTTGAGACATAAATGACAAGAAATTCACCATAAAAGCAACCCCCAAGAGGTGAATCTTGGCATCCATGGTGAGAACTCATAATGGGAATTATGATCTGTAAGACTTTATCATAATTCTTTGAAGTGCGTGGACTTTATCTGCTCCATGTACTATGATTTGCGGAAAATGGTGTAGAATCATCAAGAGTTTAACTGGATTTCACAACCTTTGAACACTGATAAAAGAAATAGGTGTGGCAAATAAGATGCAGAAAGAGGCAGAAACAAAATGTCCCTCTGAAGAGCAAAGGGCTTTAAAAGCTGTTAGACACTTTGTTCTGACATATTTTTTATAAGTGTATCACAGCAAAGTTCTAACAGCTTTTGAAGGCTACTTTACCTTCTGTTATTGTTCTTTGCTAGCCAGTGCTAGCCAGCTGAAGACCCAATTTAACAGCAATTTGAGTGTAATCATCCCTAACTGCTGTTCTGGTAGTATTTTGTCCTGTGGAAACACTTAACAAGTTTATCTTTTTTCCAAATATCGGCAAGATCACAGCACTCCATGCACTTCATTAGTCTTTTGCATAAAATATTAAATGCGTACATAGAACTGTTAAATAAAATATTACGTAAATGGCATCATACAGTTTCACAGTTGTAAAATGTCTCCATAATAATTGTGCAAATAACTAGACCAGTTAAGACTACATTGCAATGCCCACCATTACAGCTCCTTGACTCTGATCATTGTAGTGGAATGCTTATTGTGTACTACTAATATCATGGAAGAGATTAGCAATGTTCTGCCTTCTCATTAGTACTTATTACAGCAATTAATTTCTTTAACAAGTTTAGGCAGTGGAGTATAACCACTAAAAATTGAAGTAGAAACTACCAGGCCTTAAATATGAGTGATAATTGTTGACATGTGGCCTAATGGTTAAGGTGTTTGCCTTACAAGCACAAGGTGCAGGGTTTGAGTCTCACAAGGGATAATTGGCTAGGCTTACAATGGTTCGCAAGGACAGTTAGCTTAGTACTAACCTATGAACATATATCATGAAACATACTCCCAGATTCAGCAAGCCCTGCAAGATGTGCAGGACTAGTGCAGGAGCTCCAGCAGGCAATATGTCTGTCATGCGATCCAGGAATAAACTGTAGGGAGGAGCATGAGCACTCCTGCACTAGTCCTGCACGGACTCAGCCCTTGTATACAAATTACCCCATTTGCAGGAGAAATTCATACAAATGAGGTGAATTTGTGATCCTGGAAGCTGGAAGCCGGCAGGATTAGAGTAATCAGCTGAAATGTACTCAGCCATTAACAGAGTACATTTCTGCAAACTACAAAACAGAGCCATGACAGCTCCAAATAAAGGGTGGATATTATGTAGAAAGCATGCCAGTGGCCAACTATAAGGCCATTGGCATGGAAAACAGCTGCAAAAAGAAAAAAAAAATCAACTTTTATTTTTTTTAGCTGATCTCGGCTGTTTAAGCATAGGGCAGTGGAGCGCAAATGGGATTGGGCGATAAATAAGAAAAAAAAACTAAAATAAGCATTCTAACCAAAATCACTATTTTTCCATTACACTTAATGGCAGGCAGAAGACAACATGGCCAGTTAGTAGTGGTTTCTAAGGGGGGAGGCTCAGTGTGGGACATGTAACTATGCATCAGCAGGCAATCCTATGCAAATGAGGGGAATGATACTGAATCCCAGATTTCCCCTGCATGCTAGTCAGCACCCAACAGTGTAAGAGCAGGAATAGCTTTGTGCAAGCCTAGGAGTTAGCTGACATCATGGGGGTGTGTTAGGCATACTGTAGCAGATTGGAGCCCTGTGGCTTGGGTTTGCCCTTAGCTTAGCAGAGCTAAGCAAGGGGGTGTGTCTGAGGCTGCCTAGCACTCTTTACATTGCCTAAGCAGGTGTGCACGCCATGCACCCTGTTTTAAAGGGAAAAAAAAATAAACCAGGAAATAGCAGCTCTGTGCACATCTGAGCACTGTGTTTGCACAGGACATACCTGGGCTTAAGCAGGAAGGCAATGGGAAGGGAAAACTGCAGTAGGAAGGTAATCTAAGAGAGCTAGCATATCTGGCAGGTGAAACGTATCAGAATCAGCCAATTAAACAGGCAGCAGACCAGCCCAGCCCAGAACACTACTATAAACTATGCAAACACCTTTCCCTCTGGTTTTTCCCACATATTCTACACCACCGAGGTATACAAGTGGGGAAATTTTAGCAAACAAAAATAACAGAATGATAGGGGCTGCAGCAGCTATTAGACATCAACATGTGGAAGAGGCTGAGTGCGGTGAGGATGAGAATGCTGTTGACCAACCCACAGTGAGAAGACGAAGAAGGGTGCACAGACCCAGGGTAACCTACCAGGGGATAAATGAGCTGGAGATTGTGGAACTCTATATAGTGGACAGGGGACCTCCTACAGCAAACTGTTGAGCTGTGCCGGCCATGTCTGACACACAGAACTAACAGAGGGGAACCCATCCCAGTGGTTACCAAGGTATGTGTAGGCCTAGGAATACTAGCCACAGGTACCTCCCAAAGCCCAACTGGGAATATCATGGGGATCTCACAGGCATCAGCATCCAGAGTATTCCACCAGTTCCTGGATGCCATGTCAGCACATGCCGATGAGCACATATATTTCCTCAAAACCCGTAAGGAGGTGGCCAGCAATGTGTGTCTCTTCCACCAAATAACAGAATACCCTGAGGTGGTGGGGGCTATAGACTGCATGCACATATGCATCAAAGTACCACCCGGTGAGCAGGGTAGGGTCTACATCAACCGCAAGGGCTACCTCTACATCAAATGCCAGGTCATGTGCGATACCCAGGGCATTGTAATGAATGTGTGTGCTGGCTGCCCTGGAAGCTATCACGATTCTCACATCTGGCATCTGACACAGCTGTACCAGAGATTTTCCAATGGGGACATCCCTTACGGTCACCTAGTGGGAGATGCTGGTTATGCACTAGAGCCGTGGCTGATGACACCCATCAGAAATTCACACACACCTGAACAAGAATGCCATAATTAGGCACACGCACAAACCAGAATCACAATAGAACATGTGTTTGGGATGCTCAAGTCATGGTTCTAGTGCCTGGATACATCTGGTGGAGCCTTGCAGTACTCACCAGCTACATCTACCCAAACTGTTATCATATGTGCCATGCTACACAATATGATCCTGCAGAAACAGCTACAGCAGGAACAGCATGGGGCAGGACCACAGAGCCCCCCACTAATGACAAGGCCTACACAGGCACAGAGTGACTTGGAGGAGGAACAACCTGAGCCTGCCCCAGAAGGCAGATGGAGGCATGCCCAGTATGCCATGGCCTTGGCAAAGAGGCAACGCATAGCACATACACTGACATAGTAGGGACCCAGGGAATGACACCTCTCTCTGACTCGCACATACAGTAAAAGAGATGCCAAACATGACACTACCTGTGCTCAACCATGTAAAGGGAGTGTACTATGCGCATCCAACTTAGGCAGCCCCCAGCACCATCCTCAGTACTGGCACACCCACAAGGTAAGTCACTCCCCTTACCAATTGCTGTTTGGAGTAGTATGTGTTGTTACTTGTATCTATGGTATGGATGTGAGCATGCAAGGGAATCAGGTGGCTGAATGGGATGCCAGCAGATAGTAGACACTTATAGTGGCAGCATGAGATCTGTAACAAATACGGATGTCACCATAGTAGCCAGTACTACACATGGTGACAAAACCCACTGCAGGAAATGTGCTGGGCCACATGTGTCCATATGACACACACATGTCAGTCAGGGAGGTTCACATACCCAACAACAGTCACAGCCAGCAGGACAGGTGTAGACAATCACAAACAAAGGCTGTGCTAAGGCCACTGAATGATGCCTATGCGTAACCCCCCCCCGGCCTACACAGAGAGACTACATCAGGTCAGGCAGTAGGGATGTTAGTTCTGAAGGGTAGGAAGTCAGAAACTAATATGTAAGTGAATCAAACGTAAGACCTGTAGTACACTGACATGCCTCTAGTCAGCATGATAGGTTAGAAAACAGAATGAAATGAAGTACCTGACATACCTGTACAGTCATAGTAAATGTGTATAAGTGTCATGTGTGCCCCCCCTAATCCTGTGTAGACATGTAGTAACAGTCAGGTGTGCCCCCCAATCTTGTGTAGTAATGTAGAAACAGTCAGGTCTGCCCCCCCCCATATTCTATGTAGACAGTAGTAACAGTCAGGTGTGCCCCCCAGTCCTATGTAGAAATGTAGTAACAGTCAGGTGTGCCCCCCAATCCTATGTAGACATGTAGTAGCAGTCAGGTGTGCACCCCAATGTTACTTTGACATGTAGTAATAGTCAGGTGTGCCCCCAATCCAATTTAGAAATGTAGTAATAGTCAGGTGTGCCCCCCAATCCTATGTAGACATGTAGTAACAGTCAGGTGTGCCCCCCAATGCTACTTTGATATGTAGTAACAGTCAGGTGTGCTCCCTCAATCCAATTTAGAAATGTAGTAACATGCAGGTGTGCCCCCCCCCAATCCTATGTAGAAATGTAGTAACATGTATGTGTAGGTATATAATACCAGTGGAGCACATATGCCCAGAGGTGGCCAAGGTAGCAGGATAGATTGTAATATTTGCACAATATGGAGGTATGCGTGTGTTAGGTTGGTGTGTGTGTTTCATATTGTGTGAGAGTGGTCAGTATGTATGCATGTTGAGATATGACCTGGTGGCCATTGCCCAATATTGCTCATGACAGGGACAAGTCCTCACAACTGCAGTGCGAAAGACAATTCCCACCACTATAACACATGCCAGTAATAAGCCATTGTAAATGTATGGTGGTAATATGTGTCACCATCTGAATGCATGGCTGTTGAGCTAGATATATAAGCAGTACACAAAGGAAAGTACCCCAGATATACAGTATATAATGTGCAACTGTGAAATGGATACACCCTTGGAATTGTACATACAGGTATGCATCACATTATCTGGGCCTGTAGTAGGGGATATCAGTGTCATCTGGCCAAACACTTGCAGATCGAAGATGGTAGGACTGATGTATTGAGAAGCAGCTGCTGTACCTGCACATGACAGCATAACTGGAATGCTCTGTGCATATCTGTGCGTCAGATGCAAGTAGTGTCCATAGCACACATGCACGCAGCTCACCCAAACACCACCCACAAGTACCTATCTGGTTGTATCCCTGCTGTTGGGAATGGGTACAATATGTTCCCACCTGTATATGGCAATAGCAAAAAAAAAAATGCAGCATGCAGTGCAGGTGTCCCATGCAGGTGTGTCCCTAGCTGTAGGTAGCACCCTGCCAACATCCACACCACCTGATCAAGACTGATAGAAAGTATTGGCATGAACACCTAGCACACCTACCCTGTCATCCCAGGGGAATATACTGTATGGCAGTCTGAGACTGTAGGACTGACAGAATGCAACTACCTGCCACAGCTGGCCCGCATCATCACCAAATGATCTATAGGCCTGTGGCAAAGACCTGTGTCTCACACGTACTGCCAATGCATGTTATGTCATGGACACCCAAATAATAACATAACACACTCCACATAAGCCATATGCAAGGCCATGTGGACAAACCATAGTAACATGTCCACCATGTCCCACTGCATGAATTGTGGACCAACATGAAAACACAGCTGTGATGAGGTGATAACCTTAGGGAATGTATCAGAGAATGCATGCATAATGTATGGAAGAGGATAGAATAATAGAGGGGGGGGTGGGAGCATGAGCAGCATGGAATGTGTAAGGTCCAACACACAGCTGTGTGCACACACTATCCCTGGCTGTAAACACATAAATGGATGGCTACAAACCTGCCCATACACCGCAGTAGGGGTAATGTCCTGACTTATGGCCCCTGCCTCTGGGTAACCTGTGTGAATCTGTACAGCTGAGGGGTATTGCCACAGCAAGATAAAGCCATACTGTCATCTTGCTGGATGTACAAGTATGGGAACCTCTGCCAGCACTGTACCAAGGTGCTGAACCAGATACACAGACTCAGCAGCAAGTGTCTGCAGCTCCCCTTCCAGAATGGCATAACTTACCAAGAATATGTAGATGTCTGCCCCCAATACCAGACACAGCTGCAGTCACCCTTGTCCCCCAGTTCATCACTGTGAGCAAGGATGTCCACCTGACAGTACTTGAGGACGTAAAACATCACAGTGTATAACAACACACATGTCTGAATATCTGTGCTAACACCAGCACCATGTAGCAAAAGCAGCACAGACACAGTCACCTACAGTACACACTATCCCCTGCACAGTTTGTCCCCATATTGCCAAATGATCTATGGATACCCTGCAGAAACAGTTTGCTACCTGTAGGTGTACAACAGAAAGGTCTGCACTGGAAGTACAAACTACCTGGAATGGATCCACACATTCAGTACAGATGGGCATACTGGGCATGCTCACACACTTAAACAAATGAAGCCCATGTCTGCCAAAAACAGTGGACCATACATATGTGACAGTTGCAGATGTTAGTGCATACACTCCTCAGTATGCAACAGTCATGCTTTGCACACACATTGGATAGGAATACAGACATATATCCAAGGACAACACACTATAATAACCAAAAGTAGACATACATAGATGTATGGAAGAGAGTGACTATGCCAAAGAGCCATCCATCATGAGGCCTGTCCCACTCAGCACACAGCCAAATGGTTACAACCACATGATGTGTAAATGTCACTCACTGTAGAAATTAGTCACTGATATCCATAAGCATTACAGACTATGTGGTGCAAGTGCTAGCTGTGCAACATGATTGCACAAGTCAGTAGTCATCTAGCAGCTGTATACATGTACATGCAGAATGTAACCCTGCATGTGACTGCATGTGGTATATCAACCTTTAGATGAATAGGTTATGGCCCATGCACACACACTGCCCTTCCCAGAGCCCTAGTATGACAAGCCTGCTGATGTCATCCACTTTGAAATACACCTTTGGGAAAAAAAGTAACCCAGTAATCTCTGTCGCACATCCTAAAACTGCGTAATGCTGTAGTGTAATAAACTAGTTAGGTAGGAGTTCTAATATCAGACATGGCCACTGTGTGTGTTTGTATGTGTGTCTCTGTCAGGCTGCTGATGTCATTCACTGTGAAATACACCTTTGGGAAAGGTGTAGCCCAGTAATCTCTGTAGCACATCTTACAACTGCATAATGCTGTAGTGTGATAAATTAGTTAGATAGAAATTCTACTCCCAGACATGACAACTGTGTGTGTGTCTTTGTCTGTGGAGAGAGCAATACTTTTTAGGCTAGTCATGCTCACTACAATTCAAAGGCCCTACTTTGGCAAGGCTGCTGATTTCATTCACTGTGAAATACACCTTTAGGAAAAGTGTAGCCCAATCATCTCTGTGGCATGTCCTATAACTGCATACTGTTGTAGTGTGATAAACATGTTAGGTAGGAGATCTAATCCCAGACATGGTTAGTTTGTGTGTCTCTGTCTGTGTAAGGAGCAATGCTTTTTAGGTTAGTCACACTCAGTACAATTCAATTGCCCTACTTTGGCAAGGCTGCCGATGTCAATCACTCTGAAATACACCTTTGGGAAAGGTGTAGCAAAATAATCTCCATGGCGCATCCTATAACAGTGTAATGCTGTAGTGTGATATAGTACTCTGGTAGGGGTTCTATTCCCACACATGGCAAGTGTGGATGTTTGTATGTGTGTTTCTATGTCTGTGTAGGGAGAGATGCTTTTTAGGCTAGTCACTCTCACTACATCTCAAATGCCCTACTTTGGCAAGATCGCTGATGTCATTCACTGTGAAATACACCTTTGGGTAAGGAGTACTCCAGTAATCTCTGTGGCGCATCCTATAACTGCATAGTGCTTTAGTGTAATAAACTAGTTAGGTAGAAGTTCTAATACCTGACATGGCAGGTGTGTTTGTGTCTGTGTTAGTCATTTGTATCCTGTGTGGAGTTGGCTGTGAGTGTGTAGCAACTGGGCTCATTATGGAGCTGTTTTTTCAAATTTCTTATATGGTGGCCCTATTATATATCACAATGTCCACCTTACAGGGATAACAGATGTGAAATAGCCGAGAGGATGGAGTGCCAATCCATACCCCTACATGTGACATCAAAGCCTGGCGAACAAAGTTAGCAACCCTTGTATTACCCAGAGAACTCTCTCAACCCATGTCTCATACACAAACACACTTGCCTAGGCAACGACCACTATGTTGGTAGTACCCTGCATATTTCCCACAGATAGTAAACATGGTGTGATTGCAATGGACTACAGATGGCATGGCACCCTGTCCAGTGGTACAATAAGCATGTACATGCAGACAGTGCACCTCCACTATGTTCCCCACTGGACACCTGCAATACCTGTGGTGCCTTCAAATGTGACACACAAAGGACATACCATGCCTTAAAAACATGCTGTGTATGGACAGATGCCACTGACACCAGGGAATACCTGTATCATGCTATCAGTGTTGGTGCAGGGTCAACCTGCTGTCCATTACCAGTTCCCACCACATGAGGCCAGGACTGGCACATCTGATGATAATCTGTGTACACAACATGGGCCAGACACCCCAGGTACAGTTCCACATGTCACTGTACATGCATGTGGGACATGTGCACATCCCAGACACCATCCATGTCATGGACTAAAGAACATATACATGGCAAGCAATGCACAGCAATGTCCACACACATTAGTTACCCAGGTGACTGGATGGTGAATGCAATACCCACTTGTGTGGGCCAATCCAGACACTACGCCCCTGAGCCACACTCCAGATCATTGTCATGTGGCCTGATGCCAAGGTATACCCATCATCTAGCCTTATATAGCTGTCTGGCACAGTCAAACACTACACAGCCGTGAAGCAATGCACCCATCCATGTCAGTACTGGCAGCCTGTGTCTATGTGTGTGGTGTATGATGCTTTTGACCATATTCACACTCACTACAACCCCCATTGGCAAAGGAAAGCATGCTGTGTGATGTCAGACACCTCCACATACCCTTTGCCCATATAACCTATGGATAATCCCTGTGGTGCATGTGATACATGAACAGTACTGTATTGTGGCAAACAACTAGTGAGGGGATGTATTCCTGACCATGCAAAGTGTGTCAATGTGTGTGGGTCCCTGAGAGAGTTTGGCTGTCTTGATGCTGACACCTGTTCATGCAGATGGGCACGTGTACTACACCTTGCATACAGCTACTATATCACTGTTGCAGATGCCACTCACCATCACATATATGTTTAGAGAGCTCCTTAACATGTACGCTATGTGGAGCATCCAATAACTGCATAGACATGTGATAGCAATACACAGTCAGTCAGGGGTTTGATACCCTGTACTGGTAGGTGTGTGACACAAACATGCTTAGGTTTTACTCTCTCACCCCCTCCCTGACTTTTCTTTGCCTCTGTCTGCCTCTCTCACTCCCTCTCTGGTGGAAGTGCAGGCTTACACCTGCTTTGCTTAGGCAGCAGCATGCATTTTCTAAGTGATGTTCATGATCAGACGATGGCCTCTGCATGAATTGCAGCCCTCATCTAGCTGATTGCATATGGAACAGCTGTGGTAACAGTCCCATAGCCAATTGCATGTAAACACACAAAAATATCTAGGAACATCATGTTGGTGTTGGGCCTTTTCATTTACTGTGAGCAGGACCTAAATCTGTTGTTTGGCAAACAGCATCTCAGATAGATTGGAGATTTACCTCTAACAACATACACTGTGTAAACAGGCCAACACAAAGGAGGGGGATGTGCCTGAAATGACTACAGAATGTAAGTGTTGCTATTCTGCATTTGCAGTTATGTTGGTTTAACAGGGTGTGTGTGTCGATATGACTGGTCTACAAGTTTTAATAACTGTCATGATAGTGCAATGTTTCTGAGGAAACCCCATTTGTAGGGTCATCTGCAGACTGGGCAGTGTGTGGTGCCTTTTGTTTCTTGTGTTACTCACAGAGCACCTATCTGTGAATTGCAGAAGCAAAGTGTGAGGGTTGCAGTCAGTACATGGTGACAGACATGAGAGTTTCTGACCTCATATCCCTCATAGGACATATGTCACAACAAACCCTGTTACAACAGTAAATGTATGAGGTTATCACAGCAACATGTCAATATTGGTCCTGTGTTTGTTCCTCCAGCCACAACTCTGTCAACCTATGTCATGCAGAAAGAGGTGTATATGTCCTGTACATCATAATTTATTGACATCATATCTGATAACAAGCAAGTGGGATATCAGACTGCAACACATTATGTATAGTAGGGGTTCTCTTTGAGGACATAATCTGGGCATTCTGTGGTTGTGTGTACAGTACGGAGGTCTGTGTACTTATGGGTATTGTTGACAGTGTGTGTATTATGAATATGTACCTTGGCCTGTGTACAGACTGTGGTAGATGTCATTGTTCATGGTCCTGTTCTATCTGATGTTACATGCTGCTCCACTGTATGTTACTCTATCAGCTTACATGTTTGTAGGGCCAGACACACACATGTTCCATACCACAGACAGGCATCAGACCACACTGTGTAGTGGTCCAGTATATGTAGGGTTAGTTTGTGAGTGGCACAAATGAGGATGGTGTTAATACGATAGGCCATGTACTGTACTATTATGCTAGCTACCATATGTGGCTGTGGCTGTGTTCACATTGGTTGTGGTTATGAACTTTCACATGGGTGTCAGTTACTTTGTGCTGTGACATGCCTGTAGAGCCTGCTATATATGCAGGTGCATGGGTATTCCCCCATTAGAAATGTTGGCCAGTGTTGTGGGAGTCTGCCTCTAGCCTCCACAGTGCTTTGTTACATGCCTAGGAGCTTAGTGTACCTACCCAGTATGATGTTATGTCCAGATACCTACCAGGTGTACTGCTGCCAGGCCACCATAACAGTCATGTATGTCAGACAAAGCGGTGGGATGCTGTAGAGATGTATGTCACTAACTAGTGGGTAGTATGTTGCCATGGCACCTCTATACCAGCGGTTATTATGTGTCAGGACAGACAGGTGTGTGCATGCATAACCTATGGGGACAAATGTATACCAGTATTTACATGATACACCCATCTACATGGCTGTTAACATCCACATTGTCAGGCTTGGTCCACATGTGTTGCACTAAGGGGTTCTGTGTATACCTCTGGAATGACCATAGTGTGTCAGACTGTCCACATTTATTTGCCATAGCTGTGCTGTAGTCCACAGGATCATTACTGTGATAGCAGTGGTACTGTACTATGATGTCCTTAAGATGTCTGTCAGTAGCCAATGGCGCACATGTTAAAAGCAGATGTGACCTCCCACACACAACATATCTGTGAAGACAACCCCTATCACAGCAGCAATAGTCTACATCTACACCTGCACTACATACCTGACATCCCCTTGCACTAAGAGGTTGGGATTATTGGTACTGAGGTAGGGCTCCACTCCATGTTCAAGACATATGGTGGACATATATGTTTATATAATTATCCATATATTTATATAGATATATACACATATACATATCGACACACATAGATGGATATCTATATGTACATATATATATATATATATATATATATATATATATATATATATATATATATATATATATACACATATAAACACTCAGATATATACATATACACAGCAATATATGTCTACACATATACAAAGAGAGATACATATGCAAATATACTTATGGATATCTACATATATTTTGACAGGAATAGGTATATCAGAATAGATATGTATGCACATATAGTTATGGATATCTACATATATATCCACATAAATAGGCATGTCTGTACACATAGGATGTGCATACATATATAGCTATATATACATATATCTATCTATCTATCTATCTATATATATATATATCTATCTATATATATATATATATATATATATATATATATATATATATATATATGTACATACAAAGAGATGTATACATGGCCATATATATGTTGCACTATACAGATGTGTATACAGACATATGTATGAATATACATGTGTATGTACATGTAGACAAATAACCTATTATATGTATATATCCATATTCCTATCATGTGTAAAACACATGGTTGTGTATACTCTCCCAGATGTATCTCACCGTATGTATCTGCTATGTGTACATTATGCTAACACAACATATGTGATGCAACAGTCATAATAATAACAAGTACTACACAATTGTGGAATTAAAGGCAATTGTTCAATATTAATCAATATGTGTATTGATAGATATCTTGGAAAAACAACAGCTGTCTTCACAGTGGTTAAGTGTTGTGACTTTAGTGTATAGGGTCCTGGGTTAAAAACCTGCAAGTGCTGTTCATTTTGTTGCTGGGCAGAACAAGGGCTGCAATATACAGAGTGGTTAAGGCAGTTTTGAGCAGCTTTAAGTGCATTTGCACTGGTTTGCATTAATCTAAGAGGTGCTAAGCTATGGGTAAACTTACGAGCACAAATCAGCTTAGCTGTTATATTGTAGCAATGCTTTTACCTGCTAAGCATGGCTTAGACATGGTAACAAGTTCACACCATCCAGTCTGGTAATATAGCAGGGTAATGACATCTGCAATATGTGTATGTAATGCCATGTACAATACATGCACCTGTGTGCTGTCATTATAGTAGCAAGGGGTGTGAGTGTCATGTCTGGGGCACAGACATATATGAGGCCTGTACAGCATTGCTATCTGTGTGATTGTGTTACATAGAGGGGTAGTAGCCCAGGGTACTTGCTGTCACACTGGCATGTAGTGTATCATGGTGATACTACTGTTGACAGTGCCTACCCATGCAAGAGTAGAGTGCTAAATGTAGTAATGACAGCAGACACACCTGCAGGCATAGCTGGGCTCTGAGGCCTCCCTGTTGTATCCCTGGTGTGTGAGCTGTCACAATATATAACCCCTACTGGGTAATGATCCTTCATGTGGAATGTAACTGTAGACTACCGTCTGTACAGCACATGATAGTGAAGGCTCCTGACATGTAATTATGGCATACATATTGTTTTCAAATGTCTATCTGTCTACACATTCATCCTACTGCATAGCTACTTGCCAAGCTGATGAGTGTCAGTCCCTGTACAGATGTGCAGATGGTAGGTATCATGCTGGGATATATACAGGCATCCTAAGCTTGATTGACACTGACATGTCTGCCCAACTGTGTAAGAACTGGCACATATTGGAGATAACACCCTGTATGCACCACATGCCACACGGACCTCCCACTACCACAGTCAACTGAACATGCTTGGGTACAGGTCTCCATCACAGACAGTAACCATGTGTTATAATGCACGTTGCATGCATGTCAACTTGATCACCTCAGTGGCCATGTGCAGGTGGCACCTGGAGGAATGGCTGATGCATGTCACTCTCACCCTGAGGGTCACCACAGTAGTGTCTGTCGATAGCTTGACTGCTGCCACATGGCAGGTGGCAGGATACCACTGTACACATGACTCTTACACAACCCATCTCTCCTTGGACAATAGCTAGGTACACAGCTATGACCACCTGCAGAGATGCAACACAGTACTGACACTTGAGTACGTGTGCATGACTGAGTATAGCAGTGTCTGTGTGTTAGCAGACTTGTACGTGGGAATTCCATGAGGACCTTTACAACCACCACAACACCCACTGGTATAGCCAGTTGTGGCTGCTGCTGTATGGGACATTAAATGTACCCTGCTAAGCTCCTATCGATACCAGCTACACGAGCCTTGCAGTACCATCAGAACAGTGTTGTACAAATGGGTTGATAGGCATGGGATACCCATTGTGTTCTGGCAAGTGTGTGGATGTGTGCATGTCTGTTTATCTGTAGGGTACAGCATTCCAAGGCCATATACTCCTATTACAATATCCATTGCCACAGAGCAGTACAGATAGTGTTGCTGCTGCCCATATGTGAGGCATGACAATGCAACACCCTGCTATGCATTTGTTATGTGCATTAGATGCATATCCCTGTAGTACCACTGTTGGGATCTGCAATGGGTTGTATCGCAGTCATGGCCAATGTGTGATGGTGGGTATGTCAGAGTGTCATCAGGGGTCTCAGGGAGTACAATATCTACTGGGAGATGTGGGTGCTGTGTACACTGTCATTACACTGTCATTACACCAAGGTACACCCGGTATATGTCCCATGTACCACGTCATGGTTACCACTGTCACCATCAACCATACAGGTAATTGATACCATAATCCAGGCCAGTTAATCATGTGCTGTGTGCAGCCTACCTGTAACACATTGGACACATGGTCAAGTTAGTTAGCAGTGCTAGGTCCAGATCTCTCGGATGTGTGTCTGCTTGTTATGTGTCTGTTAATGTTTATATGAAGGTATGTCACACTATGTATTGATCATATACACCCATTAAATCCCCCATTAGCATACTGTACATATCTGGGGATGTTCTGCATGTAACATGTAACCTGGAACACACCTCACCCTAAACACTGTGTGGTGTGTGCAATGGAAGCCACACACTTCAGTATAACTAAATACCTAGGTAGTGGTCTAGTTCCAGTGTTGCCAAGTAATAGTGTGCATGTATGTGGATGGGTCTACATCAGGTTGCAGATTATAGATGCCCCAGCTGGTCACCTGTCCATGTGGCACAGGCAATAACTGTTATACAAACATGTGACATATGTTCAACTGTACCCCAGATATGTCACAGACATGGTGTCACCACAGTGCCATACCCCGTGCTGACACATGTACACCTACAACACAAATGGATAACATTATAGAGACCACAATCAACCAGTGTTACTAACAGCTATAATGCATCATTGATGGATGGCTACACTACCTGACATATATGCATTACACCTTACTCCTTACAACATGTTACACTGCAGTACTGTGGTACACTATAGTACAGTCACTTTGTGCATCAGAACCATATTAGCCTATCCCTGCATTGATGATATGTATGACAGGAATGTGGCACAGGTATCATCATATGCACAGGGTGTGCTGTTGGTTTGCCAAAGGTCGTGGGTGGGGTTATACATTTGACACCATCATGTGTGTAGGTGGGGGTGTACTGAGGTGAACTGGGCATGGTGATGTAGTGTGTGTAGGTATGGGGTTACCCTAGGTGTGTTTGTATAGTGTGTGGGTATTCCTGCACACAGTTCTGCCATGTGGCTGCCTTACACAGGTGTTTATGGACAGCTGCAGACCTTACCTGGCAGGGTGTGCAGTTCACTGCCTCTGACCATGGACATGTGGACTGTGCCTGCCAGGGGTTCCATGGGCACATCCAGGTACAGGCCTCAATGTGCTACTCTCACCTGACGATGACAAATGTTCGCTGCTACCAATTCCCTCCTGGGACTGGCCAGGACCACGTGCTTGTGACCTGCTGTGGTGTAGTGTGGACGCCCCCCCCCCACAGTGCCAGGGCTGCTACTACCACTACGGGAGCCCCTTGGTGTCCTAGCACATCCACATTGACTGCCAGCTGTTGGCATTACTGGCCTACGTCCACACTGCCATCGCTGCACTCCCACCACATGTTCAAGCATGGACAGACCACGGTTGATGAGGGCCATCATCTCACCAGACCATCTATCCATGAACTCAGTTAAAGCACGGATGGCATCAGCCAGTTCACGGACGTTGTCACTTGCAGATGTGAGAGCAGCCCTCTGTAGCCTCAGGCTCTGTCTGTTGTAACGTTCTATATGTGCCTGTGCCACCATGACAGCCTGAAGTATGCACCTGCTGGTACCAGCTGTGTTGCCTCTGCCAGGGGCATGATGTCCAGCGGCCCTACCATGAGCAACCTGGGAAATCTGCCTATGTTGTGCCCAGCCGAACATCTGGCTATGCCTGCTACAACCAGACACAGTAGGCATGGTTACCACACTTTCCTGTGCACTGACACCAAACGCCAGCTGTCCCTCCACTATGGCCATTGGTGAAGGTGTATGTATAGGCACTGAAACCGTGTGCGGGGTTGGGGTGGTTAAAAGGGGGGGTATCAAATGATTGTGCTGTTTTGGCCCCTGACAATCCCAACTGTGCCTCAACAGTACTATCATCATCTTCGGTGTCTGTATGGACAGCATCAGATTGCATGCAGGAGGAACCCTGATCCACCTCGCCACCTGTGGGGGAAAACAATAAACACATTTTAAAACCTGTATAGCATTGCCTAACAGCACACACACACACACACACACACACACACACACACACACACACACACACACACACACACACACACACACACACCACCATAATACCTACCTGTCCATGACTGTACATACAGTCCCACGTATATTTCCATGTGTTCCCCATCCTGCATCACACTTGGTAACATACAAACATTGATACTGCTCATTAACATATCAGTCCTCTAAATGCGTAGACAACTGATCACAACACAAGATCTGTTACTACATTACCTGCCTGACCTGTGTGTAGTGGTTTTAGATGGCCTCACTGCTGTCATTCAGTGTTCACCCTGTGTATGTCTGGACATCATGAGCATGGCCCTTATATGTGGGGGCTACTATGTTCACTCCATAATATCATGCACTGGTGTGTCATGTGTATGTTTTCCTCAGTGCATGCTAGATATGCTGTTCAATCATCCTATCATGTGACAACTGTAATATATGGATACACTCCCTGATGTTGACTAGTACTTCCCCAATGCTTCTGTAGTGCTGCATATGTGGGTTGTTGGTCACCTCTCTGCTGAATGCGATATTAAGGGTGTACCTGGTGTCTACCTTCCCTCTCAATGCCTGTTACATGCTACAGAACTTATTATACTATCTACTGTCCTGTGATTACATGCATGACATGTATTCCTGGTGTGTAATGTGGTAGTCCATGTCTATGCACTGCATGATCCCAAAGGGAGGTACTGCTGTATGGACAACCCCACAAATTTTTTATATCATAACATTGAAGTAGTAAAACGTCGAATGTTATAATATCAAACCCAAAACAGCGAACACTGAAAATAGTGAAGCTGCAGAACATCAAATTCTTTCCTAGGGAAAGAATTCGGTGAGCTGTTTCTGCCACTTTGTTATTTTCTCCACTGTGGTGCGGTTACAGACCGGGTTAAGGTAAGTGTGCGAAGGAACCAGGTTAAGGTGAGTGTGGGAATGGGATTGTTAGGGACCTTAGAGTTAGGGAGCAGGTTAGGGGAGTGTGCGATAGTTAGGGACCTTAGTGTTAGGGAGCAGGTTAGGTGAGTGTGCGATAGTTAGGGACCTTAGGGTTAGGGAGCGGGTAAGGTGAGTGTGTGATAGTTAGGGACCTTAGGGTTAGGGAGTGGGTAAGGTGAGTGTGCGATAGTTACAGATCTTAGAGTTAGAGAGCGGGTAAGGTGAGTGTGCGATAGTTATGGAACTTGGGGTTAGGGTTTGGGTTAAGGTAAGTGGATAGACAGTAGTTATGTATGGTTTACTGTAGGATTTGAAGTAGGATTTTAAGTATATATGTGTGGATTACTTTTTTGGTGTGCTTGTGTTGTGTGTGTGTTTCTTGGAACAGCAATTTTTTTTCCCTGGGAAAAAATTCGCTGTTCTGAGCTTTTGATTATATCACATTTTGACATTCCAAGTTCGAGCTTATGGTGTTTGATATTTTGGGATTTTGATTATGTGATATACACCCCACCCCCAACAATCACACATGTGCATAGATGGCCACCCACACAAACACACACAGATACACACATGTATCCTACATGCATCAACCTCCCTCCACTTCACCAGAGAGACCCTACAGACAAACTAACTACCCACCAGGATACACACACACACATACAAGTGAGGTTGCACAATGATAGTACACACAGTCCTCCTATTACCCATCTGTCAACATGCATAACATATTGTACACAACAGCATGCGGTGCAGCTATAGCCAATCCATGCTAGCAACAGTATACATGTGTGATGCATGTGCTGCGTCACTAGGTGATGTCCCATCCCCTGGATACCACTGCACCCATGTACACAGTATTTCTGTGCACCTGTTCTGCACCCTGCCATGTACTGTGCAACACACCTCACAGATGTACAACCCATTGCTGAATGTGTAGTACTGTGTCAGTTATGTCAGCTTTAATGCTCACAGTCCCTATGTTTTTCAGCAACACATACCTGGGATGATATGTAGACAGATGTCATTTGTGAATGCCTGATGTCTGATTTACAGCTCTCTCAACATCAGCGGACCATGTATGACCAATCCAATACTCTTACACTGACAACCATCAGAGCATACCATGGCTATGTGTGGTGTACACAGCCTTATTGATATGATGCACCCATCCTTGATCTGCCATGGGACCGCATCACTGCATATCTTAACAGTACATGAGCCCAATATGTGACATATGTCTTGTACTTTCACATGCAATGTCTACTGAATGTCTTAGGTGTGTGGATACTGACCGCGATGCATACTCTCTGAGTGGGCATATGTGTGCACACCCTTATCATGACGGTTTGTTGCACCTATTGTTGTGTGTACTACAGCAGTCACTACTCTTGACAGAGGAATACTAGCATGGACTATCTGCATTTGCCAGTGTATGTTCAGTCTGCCCTACACATGTTCCCCTAATCTGCATGATTGCAAGGTCTACTCATGTCTACATCCCTTGGTGTTCACACACTGCCGTCACTATTGCTCTGGGGGTAGGGTTACATCTGTCACAGTTCCTGAACCTGACTATGTGCTGATACACCTATTCTTAGCATCCTTAGGATCCCTGCTGTAGTGCACTGGTGTGTCATGCTGAAACTCCCCCTCCTTCAGCCTTTTTGCAGATGCATGACAAGTAAGGCCTACACATGTGTGTCACTTTGCAGTGTCCCATACACTGAACACCACATGTTACAGCCTATTCCCAGCTGATAATGTGGACAACAGTAATGCCTTCTGCCATAGTGTAACTCTGCAACAGTTGTCATTGTCCTACAGGTATATACACTGGTGTTGCACTGTATATGGGTGTTGTTCCAAACATGTCCCTACTGTAGGCCATGTCTCCCACCATTATGTTACTCCCTGTGGACACATTCTGCAATGACAGGATGTTAGTTATCATGCAGGTGTCTGACATACCCTTCCAATACCCCATCATGGTCACCATTGTGACGCCATGCATTTAACAGCAACAATACGTGCACATGTACAGCATGCATTCTGGGTAGGTGTGTTAGATGTGTGCATGGAATATACCATTGCCATTACATGCCCGATGTATTGGCAAGCATCTACATAAACCATACTCACCAGCTACAGGCTGCTGCCTTGATGGTATATGGGAGGGACCTACGTAAGAGTGTGAGAGATGCAAAGTCAGTGGCCACACCTGTGGCATTGCTACAGAGTGGGTGCAGCATTACAGTGCATCAACAGTACATGTCCACAATACTACCACATATGCACATCTGTTTATCACTACTATGCAGCAACAAAATATATCTATGACATGTCAGATATGCAAGATCTAGCTGTACTGATCTGGATGTACTATTGGCCAGTAGAGCCACCTCTCCAAACTCATCTGCCCATGTTACCAGGCCACATCACATGTGTGACCCACCCTGGGGCCTTCTCATGTACTGGTCCAGCAATACCGTCAGGTGAAACCAACTTAGAGGATGTTGTCCCCCCCTGGGGGCACACACAGACATGTTCCTGTCCTCTGATATCAGGTCCAGGGCCTGTTCGATAACAGGCTCCACAGACATATGGGGAATGTGCTACATCACCTTGAGGCACCCAGTACACATTCACAAGGCCCACATGCTCCTCTTCCTCAGCGTCCAGGCCATTCACCTTCGGGATGTGGACTGCTGTTGTGAGTAGCAGTGGGTGGAAGGCTTGTTCCCATTGTGTCCATATTGGGGCCCATGAGGCATCCACATTACAGACCACACACACCATCCAGGGTGTTTACCCACCATGTGTCACATACCACCCCTGTAGGCTGTCTTCTATATCTACCAACCCTGATCACTTCCACAACTATACCGGCTATACTTCCCCATATTCCTATACTTCACAGATCAGGGCAATGTGGTCCCAACAAGGAGTTAACATGTGACATACTTGTCCATGTTGCACACACTGACAGCTGTACATATCTGTGTGTAGTGCTATGTGTGCTGTTTCCTCGCACATAGCATGCAGCACATTGGTGGTAATATAGGGGACATGTATTTACATACATATATGTTTGTGTGTGTGTTTGTATATATGTAGACATGCATATAGGTATATATCTATATATGTGTAGATAATGATGTATATATGTGTTCATATACATGTCTACACATGGGTATCTGTATATTTATGGACATACATGTATATATCTATATATATATATATATATATATATATATATATATATATATATATATATATATATATATATATATATATATATATATATGTACACAGATCTACTTCATATGATCAACAGTTCATATGATCGACAACATTTTTAGAGAGACCAAAACACCTAAAGCTGAAAACACTGACAAATCATTTGGTCGAAACTCATAACATCGACACATGGCATTCAAAGCATTATGCCCTTTCCACACTGTAGCATGACCCTGGAGTTAGAATAAATAGATAGGGGGTGTGGGGGGCACAGCCCCCCACAATGGGAGGTGTGGGGGCATAGCCCCCCACATTATTTAGATAAATATTGTCATCTTTGTTATAACTATCCACATGTATCTGTGAAATTTACTATGTATGTGGGGGGCTACACCCCCCACCCCCCTATCTATTTATTCCAACCCCAGGGTCACGTTGCAGTGGAGAAAGGGCATAATGCTTTAAATACCATGTGTCGATGTTATGAGTCTCTCTGAAAATGATGTCAATCATATGAACTGTCGATCATATGAAGTAGACCCATGTACACATATGCATGCCTAAATGTGGGGTACATTTAGACATCATTTACAAAATCTCACAACACCTTCCTGCACAGCTGCACTGTTCTGCCTTGCTACAACACAGACATGTGCCACATATGGACACAGCCTGACATTAGGGGGGTATGTAGGGCTAGATTGCAGATAACCCTATCACACACCTATGGAATTCCTGCATGTTACAATACAGGTTAACCTGAGTATCCTGCAAAAGGTGGGCTGTGGAAACCACGTGTCCATCATTATGGCATTACTTCCACCACCAGCTATTGGCCACAGTAATATACATACTTCCCATTACACAAGACACACTGTGATGGCTTACATCTTATCAGTCAGTGCTGCAATGCATGGTTGATGGGTATAGCCCACTACTCACTGGGATGAACTCTATTGTCCTTAGCAGTTGTTCAGCTGAACATCATTACGACAATACCTGAAGGCAAATATAAATCATTCCAAATCATCTATCCCATTGTTATGGACCAAGTACTATGGTCAGTTACATGCATATATACTTCACATTCCTGTTCTGGGAATGGTCTCTTCTGGATGGTTTTCTTGATGTTTGTGCCTTACACACACACACTCTCTCTCTCTCCCTCTCTATCTCTCTCTCTCTCAGACTCTCTCCAGTAAATGGAATGAGCTGCTTGGCATAGATTGCAGCATGGATTTTGCAGGTGATGCACATGATCAGGTGATGGCCTCTGCACCAATCAGTGTCCCCCACTTGCTACCTGCATGCAGCATGCTGTGTTGCACTTCCAATTACCACTGTCATGGCAACCAACTACTATAAATCCCTACATCATGTGGGTGTGGTCCCTTTACCTTTCCTATATGATGGACATCTTTCCTGTATGTGGGCAGCAGTGCTACAGACAGCAGGTTGCAATACCTCTTACAGGAGAACCTGCACACTCAGGCCAGTGACATATTTGTAGGAGGTTCCAGAACCACAGGCAGAGAGTGAGTAGTGTTGTTATATGCATTGTATAGCACCGGTGTTACAGGCTTTGTGCATACATAGTAGTTTAACTTGGAATGCAGTCTGTCTGCATAGCTCTCAGCTGTGGGCCTATCCACTTGATGGATGGAGGTGTGCCTATTATGTTTTGTCTGTCCACTACACAGGTCTTGTGTCAGATATATCACTTGCAGTGTGTGTGTTGAGTGCTATCAGTACATGGCTACATTCATTTCTGTTTCTAACTTCATATTCCTGACTAAGGGTATGTTGCAGACTATCCTGTAACACCAGTGACTTGCTTAGTGTATGACAGCAGTTTTACACATATGGGCCTGCGTTCCAGCCTCTTTCCTCCACCTACATACCAGGCTTTGTGCATATGGCATGCTGTCAGGGGTTATGTAGTGGGCTGTGAGCATGTCATTCTGCCATTCCTGCCATCAGTCCACTGCTGTTGTGTCCCCCACACATATTGTACGGTTGAGTCCATATATGTGTGCACTTCACCTACACAATACATGTGTACCCTTATGCACTCCAGAGGCCAGTGTATGTTACAGTGGTATATGGCCCTGTATTATTGAGTATAGGGGGGATGCACCATAACTAACCTAGTTTGTTACAACATGTGGGGGTATCAGGGGTAAGCTGCCTTAAGGTATCTGGATGGACATTACTATACAATTACCTTAGGTAGATGAAGGCCTACTGCTTCCTGCCATACATACACTTCTGTTTGTCAGTGTGATTGTGATGGTGTCAGTTATGTAACAGATATATCCCATTGTGTCAACTGAGGTCTTTACCCCTTAGGGATTGTATACAAAGTGTAGGTAGATGCTGCTGGACTATACATCTGCATTACCTACTGTTGATTGATTGGTATCCTGCGGCCCATTCTGTCTTCACTATTGTACTACTTTACAGCCTTGGCCTGGACAGCAACATGTGTAAACCTTTCCAGACTACTGTAATAATATTACTGTTTCACAGCTGCATTACTCTGTTTATATGTATGTCAGTATTTAAAGAGCAATATGTAATGGCATATACAACTGTAATAGAACACAAATACAGCTTTCCCATGTATGCAGACCTGTGTGTTGTGTTATATCCTTTGACCTTTCTGTGGGTATATGTTGCAAGCAACAATTGTCATTTGTATGGGTGGCTCATACTGTGTCCAGTTGGTAAGGTGGCAACTGTAGGCATAGTGGCTCTTCCGTATTGTGTGCACCTTTTACATATGTACCATCCTATACATATCTTTGTGTGTTTATGTGTAGTTTCACACACACATATATATCTATCTATATATATATATATATATATATATATATATATATATATATATATATGTATCTGCATATATGTGTCTGTGTATATATATCCTAGGAATGTTGATTGCTTCTACATTGTAAGTTCTCTATGGTAGCCAGACTGTACTGCATGATATGTTACTGATACCAGCCTGACAAAATGCAGGTGGGATGGAGTACTGTTAACATCTTGTGCCCATGTTGTGTCAGGTCCTGGTTATGGGATCTGCAACAGTTGGTATTGTATTGCAGGTCAGATGTGTTTGGCTGTGGGGTGGGGTATCTATACGTGCAAGACATATGTTGTTTGGGCCCCCTCAACTCCATTAATGGTGCATGTGGACATATATGTTTTTGTTATGTTCCCTTTTTTATCTATAGATGTATGTCTGTATATACCTATATAGATATATATTTATGCTTACACATATATGCATATATATATATACATATATATATATATATATATATATATATATATATATATATATATAGATAGGTTTATATATATATATATATATATATATATATATATATATATATATATATATATATGTTTCTATATATATATATATATATATATATATATATATATATATATCTAGAGAGAGAGAGACATATAGATGTAGACATATATATCTACAGATGTATGTAGGTATATATGTTTATATATATATATATATATATATATATATATATATATATATATATATATATACATATCTCTCTCTCTCTCTCTATATATATATATATATATATATATATATATATATATATATATATATATATAGATATGTTATATCTATTTAGATATTAATATATATACACACACACATGCATATACATGTTGAAATACATTTCCTGTACTGTTGAATGACTGGGCTGGATGATATGTTTGTGAAAACATCAGTGTTATGTGTATCTGACATGGCTTAGTGGTAAGTCACTTTGGCAATGGTGTGCAAGGTCTTGGGTTCGAGCATTGCAAAGTCTGTTTATTTTGTTGCTGGGAAGAACAAGGGCCATTGGATACAGAGTGATTAAGGCACTTTTAAGCAGTTGTAAGCAGGTTTGCGTGGGTTTGTGCAGAGGTAAGCACTGTTAACTTCTGGTTACAGTTTCTTATACTCAATTAGCTTCTAAATTGTTTAACCTGTGTAGGCATTGCTTAACCCCATGCATGCAAGCTTAAACCCACTTACTGCTGCTTAAAAGTTCTTACTCCTGCTTAGCCCCTTGCTAATTTCTTAAAAAGAAAAGCAAAAAGGGTTGATAGAAAAGTGGTGAAAAAGGGGCGCAAAGAGGGAAAGACATTGGGGAAAATAACTAGGGATGTGCAGGACGGTGTAGGGAAGGTCCATAGCTTCCCATTTCTTCTACAGCAACAGCTGTGCATATACACTGAATTTGGAGGTAGATTTGGACACTCAAACCCCTGAGAGAGGGGTGAGGACAACAATAATATGTTGTGATGCCAATTAGACCAGATTACATGTGTCCAGTGGACACTTGTGTTAAATAGACAGCTATGTATGGGGCGAGATTTTTTTAGGAACAGATTGCCCTTTTGTTTTTCAGGTTAGAGTGGAATGTTGGGGAGGGATAGTAGGTCTATTTGGGGAGATATGTTGGGTAGGTTAACAGACGAGACAAACAAGAAGCATACAGGGGCAGTATATGACACATGGGGGGTAAACACATTGATGTGGAAGGGTGTTGTGAAATCGGAAGCCCATGAGCCCCCTAGTGGAAACAGTAGGCCTGAGATCCCCTCCCATGGGCTGTCACCACTGCACCTTCACAGCCCCGAAGGTGGCTGTGGTGAGGGCTGAGTCGGAGAACCAGGCTGACCCTCTAGTTGCGACATGTGACTCTCAAGCTGACGTAGAAGATCTTCAAACTGCTGATTGAGCTCTCTACCCACCACGACCCGGACTTGGGATGGGTAACAAATTCCTTTCCACGCACATTCCCAGGGGGGAGGTGAGCCCCATTCCTTGAGGCGGTCCCACCTGAAGCAGGCGCAGGTCTAACAGATGAGGAGGCCCCAGCTTGGGCCCCAGATGTGCTGGTGCTTGTGCCACGGCCATCTGATGTGGGACAGGTGGGTCCGCTGGGACCTGCATTCCCATACATGATATGGTGTTTATGGTGTATCAACATATGTGGGTTAGTGATAGTCAACAGATTTCAGGGTTAGGTATAACAGCATGCATAAATATTTCCATTAACCCAGACACCAGATATGGAACAGTTGCATAGCAAATGGAACACATAGGTTCATAGGTTCATAGGTAAGTACTAGGCTATCTGCCCAGGGCCATTTATAAGCCTAGCCACAGAGTGATGGCTTTCGCCTCCCCATTACATTAGTAACCTGGGTCTCTGTCTAACAGGGCTCCTGAAGTGATCCCAGAGTAGAACTTATGATTACCCATCCACTCATCAAGATTTCTCTTGAAGAGGGTCAGAGAGGAGCTCTGTCGAATATGGATTGGGATTCTATTCCAGAGTGAGGGGAGTTGCTGGGAGAGGAATCTATCCCTCCAGTATGTCCTGTTTATTGTTGTGCATAGGTTCAAGTCGCTAGAATGAGTGGTTCTGAGGGATCTCATTTTTTTGAGGTGAAGCATGTCCATTAGTTCAGGGTTTGACATGGCCCTATAGGGAAGGCATAGGTCACCTCTGAGCAGACGGTAAGCGACTGAGAAGAGCTAGAGCTTTTTTAGTCGTGCTTCATAGGATAATTGTTTAAGGCACTTAATCCTCTTAGTGAGGTACTTCTGTGGTCTTTCTAGTTGTTGCAGGTGTCTAGTGAGGTACATCCCAAATGGGGCATTGTACTCTATTATGGGCCTAATGATTGAGGAGTAAAGAAGCACAATCACCTCCTTGGATCTGGATGAGAAACCTTTTGTGATCAGGTGTGCCACATAGATGGATTTCCTGACCGTTTTGGCTATGTGATTCTCAAAGGAGAACATGCTATCTACTTGGGTACCCAGGTCCCTAATTACTTCTTCTATACTTAGTGGATTCCCATCTGTGTGGTAGTTTGTAGGTACTTTGTTTTTCCCAAATGGGATTACTATGCATTTTTTGGCATTTAGCTTGAGGCCATGACTTTGACACCAGGTGTTTGTCTCTGAGAGACCCTTTTGCAGGATGTCTGTGTCAGCCGGAGAGTCAATTATTGCACCCAATTTACAGTCATCTGCGAACATGGTTAGCCACAGTCCCTCTGCATTTGCCTGTACTTCGGAAAAATATATACCGAACAAGAGGGGTCCCAGGACTGACCTCTGTAGGACTCCACTTGTGACTGGTTTAGAGTCAGACTTCCACTCTTACCATGTGGGTTCTGTCTGAGAGCCAATTGGCAACCCATCTCGTGACATGGGGGTTGATATTTAAGCTGGTGAGTTTGTCTATGATTCCTGAGTGTGGGATGGTGTCGAACGCCTTAGCGAGGTCCAGATATGCTGTGTGGACCACCTTCCCTTTATCTATGGCCTTGATGACTGTTTCGAAGAAGTCGACCAAGTTCAGGAGGCAAGATCTGCCTTTAACAAAGCCAAACTGGGTGGGGTCCAGTGTCTGGAGGTCCCCAATGTCCCTGTTAATGAGCTCCATGACAATGCGTTCCATGGCTTTGCAGACCAAGCTAGTCAAGCCTTATGGGGCGATAGTTCCCAGGGTCAGTTGTGGCACCACCTTTGTGGAGTGGTACGACTGTTGCTGTACGCCATTCTTTGGGTACATAGCCTGTATGGAGGCTGAGTTTGAATAGTGTTTTGAGGTGGGGGGGGTTAGTTCATTTTGAAGCTCGTGTAAGACACAATCTGGGATACCATCTGGTCCCATTGATGCTGTGTTTTTTGCCTTTGCAAGGGCTGTCTTTACTTGTGTGTCTGAGATATCTGGAGCACCACATTCTACTGCGATGGGTGCTAGCCCCTTTGGTGGAGAGGGAGTGTGAAGTTTGCACTGAACTTGTCAGCCAGGATGTTGGCAATGTCGGTTGGTTCAGTGTATTTATGGCCATTATGGACTAGCTCGGAGCATATCTGAGAGTTTGCCCCTAGACTCTTGACATAGTTAAAGAAGGCCTTGTGGTTATCCTTAGAGTCACTGGCTATTTTTCTTTTGAAGTTGGCCTTGGATGATTTAATGAGGGAGCGCAGTTTTTTATGGATGTTAATCAGAGATGCCTTCTTATTTTGGGATTTTGTTCTATCTTGCAGGAGTTTCCTCCTTCTGTTGTAAAGTTTATTTATGGCTGGGGTCCACCAGACTGGCTTCCTCTTTTTTGAGGAGTTGGTCTTGGTTTTACTTGGGATGGCTCGGTCCATGCATTCTTGAAGGTGTTCATAGAATGCGCTTGTAAAGGATTCTGCCAATGGGTCATCATTTTCCATTTGATTGGGAGCTTTGAAACTTCCCACCTCAGTCTTGAGGAGTGTGAAGTTGGCTTTAGAGAAGTTTTTTGCCTTGATTTCCTTGACTGTGGGGGGGGGGGTTGGGATGTGGATGTCCAGTATGATTAGTTTGTGATCTGATCTTACCAATGATGAGTTTACCTCAGGTGTGGAACATAGGTTCCCCATGTTGATGATGACCAGGTCCAGTATGTTGTCACCTCTTGTGAGAGTGGTGATCAGCTGTACCAGGGTGTTTGAGTTTATAAACTCAAGGAAGCATTGGGCTAGGGCGTTTGAGCTTGAGAAGTTTTCCCAGTCAATGTTTGGATAGTTGAAGTCACCCAGTAGCATGGTGTTGGGTAGAATCTTCATACTTTCTAATGTTCTCAGGAATGCTGCGTGAGGGTCCTGAGACAAGGTGGGAGATCTGTAACAAGATATAAATTGAACAGTCAATTTACCCGCTGTCAATTGCACTTGGATGGTCTCAGATTCTGCGTGCTGTGCTACTAGCCTGGAGGTGTGGGTGTTCTTGATGAATATGGACACCCCCCCCTCCTTTTGTGTTCCGGTCCTGGTTTTGGACCTAAAGGTATGGTAGGAGTTATAGCCTGGTAGTGCTGGGGTGCTCTCTAGAGCCTTGAACCAAGTTTCTGTCACTGCACATACGTCAATTTCTTCCATACTAAGGAGAGCCTCGAGTGCGTGCATTTTGAGGTTTAGACTTCTGGGGTTGAGCAGCATTACCCTCAGTTTTTGTTTATTATTGTTGTTTATGGAGGCGAGTTTGTCTTTTGAGCCTTGCCTGAAAAAGGCAGTATTGGGGCAGCAAGATTCTTGGCCAGTATTCAAAAGCCCAGGGGTGACAGGTGCAAGCCATCTCTGGCAAAGCTACGTGGCTTGTCAAGCATGTTGTCCCTGGCTGACAAGTACTGGATCCCCTTTGAATGACACCAGTAGTTTAACCAATTGTTGAAACTGATAATTTTTTCTTTGTATGCTGGCATCATTTTGGGTGAGGGCAGGATGCTACTCAGAATCAGAGTCATACCAGCCTGGGCTACATGGTCAGAGAGCTCCTCAATGTCTCTTTTCATGTAGTCCAGGGAGGTACGTCTCAGGTCATTTACGCCAACATGTACAATGACAGAGTCATATCTGTACTTGTCGTGGAGTGACCTGAGTGCATGTGTTATGTGGTAGATTCTGGCACCCGACAGGCAGCTTACGGTAACCTTCTCCTTGTTCAATCTAGTGAGTGGGACGTCTCTGTGCCTGATGATAGAATCACTGATTACTAGTGTGTTAGATGTGTTATTTAGCCTTAGGGGCTGTTTTTGCTTGGCATACTGACATTGTGATGTATGTATTACCTGGTTTCTGTTGTGGGGTGGGGGTTGCTTGGGTGTATGCTTAGGAGGTCTCTGTTGTTTAGGCAGGTTCTTATTAAGAGCCTCCGAGTATGTTTTTGCGTGTTTCTGAGAGTTGTTTGCTGGTGCAGCTATGGCTGGTCTATGTGAGTCTGGTAATGTGGTGCTAGTGTTGCCCTTCTCCTTGTGACTGGATGATCCAGTCGTGGGTTGAGAGAGCTTAGCCTCCAGCTTGGCTGTGTAGCTGCATCTCTCACATATGTTTGCGTTGGTTGGGAGGAGGAGGGGATTGTCTGTGTACATGAGGCAATTGTAACATTGCCTCAGGATGCCCAGATTCACCAGCTGGACTGGAGAGTACACCTGAAGCTGTCCCTTGAACATGCCTGAATAGATGGTTTGGACTGTATTGCTGATTGGATGAGTAAAGAGCCTTATACTTCCTGAGTATATGGCTGAAGTGCCAGATGTAAGCTAGTGCTAGTTTTAGTGAGTTTGAGTAAGTGCTGGTCTTAAATTGCCTTATTTTTAGTGCTGGGTTGAAGTGTACCAAGATAAAAGGGAAAAACTGAAGTGCAGACTTCGTGGAGCCTGGAATAGTTTAACCGCAGCTAAACAGCGCTGTGTGGTGCGCAAACCCATGCAAAACCCCGCTAAGCAGTTTTTATACCAGGGAGATCAAAAGAACCTTTACCACAGTCCTGGATTCAGCAAAGCCTGAAAACTGGACTAGACTAGTTCAGAAAGTCGGGAAAACAAGGAGTTTTTTTTGTGTTTTTTTTTTTAGAAACAACAGAAATGCAAAGCTTAAATTACTTTAAATACACAGAGGAGGCTAGCGCACTTGAGTGTGTAGCCTGCGACTGTGTTACAGGTAACTTAAATGCAAAAATGACAAACAGTAACTTTTTTCAAGTGCAACAAAGAAATAAGTACAGTAAGCAATGCAGATATCACTAGGGATCCACAGAAGCACTGAAAAGCCGCGTTTTAGGAGGGATTAGCGTTTCAGGGAAACAACAAGCAAAAACAATACTTAATCAAGTCCAAAGTCTCTCTTTTGTCTCTTGGCTGCTTGTAGGACTCTGCAGGGCACCACAAGGAGCTTGCTGAGCTGTATACAAGTGCAAAGCCACGCCAAGTGGTTTTTATACCAGGGAGATCAAAAGGATAGAAATTAGCCCAAAATGGCCAATGAGCTACAAGTTGCTGGGCTGGGACCACTCCTACAGGGACAGATAGGCTGCTCAGAGTTCCCTCTCTCACAGTGAATAAGGAAGCCACCTAATTATCCAAGTATGATATGGGCAACACAGGAACCTTTACCACAGTCCTGGATTCAGCAAATCCTGAAAACTGGACTAGACTAGTTCAGAAAGGTGGGAAAACAAGGAGTTTTTTTGTGTTTTTTTTTCAGAAACAACAGAAATGCAGAGCTTAAATTACTTTGAATACACAGAGGAGGCTAGCGAACTTGAGTGTGTAGCCTGCGACTGTGTTACAGGTAACTTAAATGCAAAAATGACAAACAGTAACTTTTATCAAGTGCAACAAAGAAATAAGTACAGTAAGCAATGCAGATATCACTAAGGATCCACAGAAGCACTGAAAAGCCGCATGTTAAGCGGGATTAGCGTTTCAGGGAAACAACAAGCAAAAACAATACTTAATCAAGTCCAAAGTCTCTCTTTTGTCTCTCGGCCGCTTGTAGGACTCTGCAGGGCACCATGAGGAGCTTGTTGAGCTGTATACAAGTGCAAAGCCGCGCTAAGCGGTTTTTATACCAGGGAGATCAAAAGGATAGAAATTAGCCCAAAATGGCTAATGAGCTACACGTTGCTGGGCTGGGACCACTCCTGCAGGGACAGATAGGCTGCTCAGAGTTTCCTCTCTCACAGTGAGCAAGGAAGCCACCTAATTATCCAAGTATGATATGGACAACACAGGAACCTTTACCACAGTCCTGGATTCAGCAAAGCCTGAAAACTGGACTAGACTAGTTCAGAAAGGCGGGAAAACAAGGAGTTTTTTTTGTGTTTTTTTTTTTTTTCAGAAACAACAGAAATGCAGAGCTTAAATTACTTTGAATACACAGAGGAGGCTAGCGCACTTGAGTGTGTAGCCTGAGACTGTGTTACAGGTAACCTAAATGCAAAAATGACAAACAGTAACTTTTTTCAAGTGCAACAAAGAAATAAGTACAGTAAGCAAGGCAGATATCACTAGGGATCCACAGAAGCACTGAAAAGTCACATTTTAGGCGGGATTAGCATTTCAGGGAAACAACAAGCAAAAACAATACTTAATCAAGTCCAAAGTCTCTCTTTTGTCTCTCGGCCGCTTGTAGGACTCTGCAGGGCCCCACGAAGAGCTTGCTGAGTTGCATACACATACATATATGGGACCACAGTGATAACAGCATGCAGGTACATTGATGCCACCATGCCACCAATGTTGGAGTATTTCAACATAGCACATGCATAAAAGCAGATTTATATAATTATCAACCAATAGGACATATGTCCCAACATAACAGTGGAGTCATCACATACCAGTTGAGGTGGGTATTTAGTGTATTGTTGGAGATATGGTGGGCGGAGAAAGATGTCAATTAACAACTAGTATATTACTGTAGTTCGCATTACTTTCATAGTCAGTGCTGTTATCTGTACCTTACAAGTATTACTACACTACCCTATTGCCTTAGTTTGGCCAGTGATATGGCTGTTGACATCTTTATACATGAACTGGTTTTACCTGCAGTATGTACCTCTTACCTGGTGTACCTGTGGAGGAATTGTTTGTTAACACTAACTAACTGTTTCTACATATACTCCCAGATTCCAGGTTGATGTTATGCACATACCTGTCCATCTCTTTTTGCACAGACTCTGGCCATGTCTTGACCAGATGCAGATGAACCCGGACACATGTAGACTATTGCCCTCTTCAACCTTTAGTGACTTACAACACTATTATACAGGATTTCCTACACAGTTATATTATGTAGCATAGTGTGGGTGATAGTGATACTTTATTATTCAGAGCAACTGCAACACTCACAATTCCATACAATACCAGAGTAAACAGTACGAGTACAGGGTATCAAGCTTTTATTTCTCTGCACAATGTTCTTATCCGACGGACCTGTGGGAGCAGTGTTTGTTAGCACTACCTGAATGTTGCCACACAAAGTACCAGATTTTACATTAGTATTATGCATATACATCTCACTCTGTTACTGTACACACTCTGGTCACAGCTTGACAACATGGGGGGTGTAGATAGTGCATACTTGGCTTATTACTCTCATAGCAGTTTGGGGAGTTGCTACAGTGACAGGTTTGTTCTTATAGATGTGTGATAATCAGTTGTATTTCTCATTTGCTGCCTATACCTCTGGGATCATCCCACTGATTCTCCAGGGGGACACAGTGACAGGCAGCAGATATGTGCCAATTTACTGGACATTCTGGATATATCTGTACAGTTGTGGGGTATGGATCTGTATGCCGACTACTACCACTCCCAGGATTCAAACCATGGCTGTATGTGCTGAAAATACAACAGTTCATGTCTCGGTTGCATGTGCTATTCAGATTTTGTTTTCTGTCTTTTCAATGTTTTCTGTCTATGTCTCTCTCAGTTCTAAATGACCTCTGGGGATTAAACCAGTCATATACAGACATTCCTACACATTCTGTTTATGTTGCACAGTGATGGTAACAGTGCTTAATACAACAGTAGTATTAAGTGATTGCAAATCTGCATTACCATATGATACCAGAGTATACACATGCAGTCCAGAATTTAGACCTTTATTGTCAGGCTATTATGATTTTATTTACATACAAACTATATGAGACTCTTCTTGCCATATTCTCTGGTGTATGCAGTACTTGCCTTAAACAATACAGGTTTTATACTGGCAATTAACTTACTAATGCTTTTAGATTTATTTCCAATGACAGTACATGCAAGAGTATTACTAACCTGCCTCGCATTGCAACCTCTGCAGGTGACATCCATGGGCCTCCTGGTTTGCAGCCCGCTCACTTGCTGCTGTGAAGAACATTAATAGAATATTTAGCCATACCTATCCATAATATACATGAGCTAGCAATTGTTAAACAGGTAGTGGAGTGATACTTACACACAGCTGGGACAACCGCTGACGTCCTAACCTCTTGGATCCACTGATCCAAGAGATCCCTCTTACACCATTTCAGGTCAGCAAAGTGATGCCTGATTTGCTTACCAGTTTGGCGTATGCCAGTGGCACTGGTGAGGTCATGGGGGAGACGGTTCCAGGCTCTTGCCTTATATTGGGAACCATGGTACTGGCCCTGCAGCAGTCTCTGCTCATGGTCTTTGACAAGGAGTCCTGCCATGACTCTGGAATCCTGGATGCTCCAGTGCTGCAACTGAAAGCGCACTCCCTCTCCCCTTTCTGACATGGTGCCTGCAAGGGGAGGCTACAACCAGCTATGAGATGTATTCCCACCTGTTGGGTTTAAGTAGGGCCGAATTCCCACACTTTGCCATGATTGTCTGTTTTTTAAATGGCTAAGCTATGGACAAACCTGCTTACCTAAGGTTGGCATTGTTTACAGGTGTATACCACTGGGCAAATTGAGTTAGCTGGCCTACACATTGCTTACACCTACTAAGCTGGCCTGTGCAATGCTTACCGCTGCTTAAAATTGACTTTGCATTATATTTGCTTTTTGGCATTGATGTATTATTCTTTACATCTTATATATATGTCTGGTATCCATGATTCATGTGTACGTACACTGTAAGTGGTCCTTGTGTTTAATAGGGAACTTCAACACTCTATTACAATTACACCTCACATCTGGGCTTACTTTTGTACTAAAGTTCACATATTTATGTTATGTAGTAGGTTATAGAACATATGACTGTATACTGATTCCTTTCACATGTTCAGTTTGATTTTACTATAGTGAAGATTTGTTTGGTGATACCTCATTCTTATTTGCTGCTGTGATGGTTTGGTGGTTAACTACTGTGACTATAGTGTATATGGTCCTGGGTTCAAGACCTGCAAGACTGTGTATTTTGTTGCTGGGCAGAACAAGGGCCATTGACTACAGAGTGATTAAGGCAATTTTAAGCACTTGTAAGTGGGTTTGTGCAGGTTTGTATGAGGGTAAGCATTGCTAACCTCTGGTGAATGATGCTTACAGAGAGTTAGTTTCAATATTGCTTAACCTGTGTATGCATTGCTTACCCCCATGCAAACAGGCTTAAACCCACTTACTAGTGCTTACATATGCTTCTTCTCACTTACTACTGCTTTATAGTGCTTACACTTGCTTACTAGTGCTTACTCCCACTTACCACTGCACTAATTTAGATAGTGATGCCTAATGGTTCTTGGGGAGCTGGGAGAATTAGAAGCTGTATGGAGTTGTCATTCATTACACATTTTACCTTCCATTTGTATCCCTGATTCATGTGATTATCTGTGGACTTTGCAACATTATGACACTGACAGCTCACATCTGCATTTAATGCAGTACTCCAGTTCACAAATATGTTATTTAGTAGGTTATGCAACTAAAAATATTGGTCATAATGTGATTTGACATGGAAAATGGAACATGTTGCAGTGGGACTTGAACCGGCAATGCCTGTTTGTAAGGCAAATGCTCTTCCCACTACACTATTGCTACACTGCTTCATTGCCATATATCTTCCTTTTCATTCTCTTCTGCCATTTAAGCTGCATTAACAGTAGCTAACCAATGGGCAAACCCATGCACCTATGGTTAAATTTAATCTGTTTCATAAAAAAAGTATCTTTATATTGTTTGTGTTTACCATTGCTCTTGTACATGTGGGGGATGTTGCTGGGGGTATGTGGACTCCTATGAGCAGTCTTACTCATTCTTTTAGGACTTTCTGCTGTTCTTCATTGCAGGGGGTGTATATTCTGAGAGCTCTGCTCTCAGACATGTCCTCTGCACTCTTACATGCTCCGTGCAGGATTAGGAGGTCAGGCAGCACGTCTTCATTAATATGCATGGCACACTGCCGTCCTGCTCCTAAACGTCCGCTTCCGTGCAGGACTAGCTTAGTAGGAAGATTAGTAAATCCAGGGGATAGTTTACTTCTGTTAATGCTATATAATATGGACTGGGCATCATAAAGTATAATAAATATGTACTGAAAAAAATAAAATGAACTACTTTCAGGGTAGCTAGATAATAAAAATTATCCAGTAAACAGTTGATTCATCTTTGTTAAGGTGATACTTGAACATTTTTGTTTGAGCATTTGAAATTCAAAATGTGTTTTTTTTTTGAGTGCCTGACAGTCAAACATATATATACTTAAACAAATATATATATATGGATATGTGTGCGTGTGCATAAATAGATACATGCATACATACATATAATCACAAGCATACACTTTATATATATATATATATATATATATATATATATATATATATATATATATATGGGTGAGTATGTGTGTATATACATATCAATGGACAGATATATGTCTGTCTCAGCTTGTGCACCTAAGTATCGGGATAACATTCATTTTTTTTAAATGCAACATCTTCTGAAATAGAGCCATATCACAATCTGAAGTTATTTTATGATTAAACTTAAATACCATGTCATAATGTAAACAGCTTCCCACACTGTAACATTAGTCCTTAGTTTATAGATCTTGCTGCAGCCAGGCTAAAAAGTTGACCAAGGAGTAATTTCTACCAGTAGGGACTCTCTTCCCTCATTTGAAGAATATATTGACTGCAAATCTATTAGAATACATAGCTATTAATGTTGTTGGGAAACTGGGGCCTATGTACAGATGGAAATGAGATATCCATACAGTTCTCAAATTGCCTGTAAATTATTCATTCTTCTCAATTGGGATGGGCTAAGTTTGGCATGTTCAGTTATTTAGGAAAACTTTCATGCCATATAAAATAGTAGAACAATAAGAAAGTATGAGTAAGCTAGTCTCCAAATAAATTTTAGAAATCTGACTTAATGGCATTTGTTTCTTCATGTCTCTTAGTGCACCTTTCTTAAAAAATGAGTATACCATGACATTCAGTTAGTACCTCTACCCTTTTCATGCATTTTTTTCATTTAAATTTCTCTGCTGGCTTGTATTTATAGAGCTGCAAGATTTTGTTTTGTTCAATAGAACTAAATCTATCTCGTGTATTTGGCCAACAGTTTCCCAGTGTTCTATTCCCAACTTCTTTTTCTGCCTACATTCCCCATCATAACAGGACTAAATAATCTGCTGTCTTAAAAATATAAAACAGTACTTATGTTTTCAAATAGTTTTGTGGCTCTAAAGAACATAAAACAAAAAGCTTAAGAACAAGCATCTTGTTTTCTGTAATAAGGGCAGGTACTAAAATATAACTATATACAGTGTAGGGGACCAGTGGTGCACAAACTTCCTGACTTTCAGTGTAGACCAAAATATAAGAATATCCATTTTCTGAAGATATTTTTAAATAATCAAGTCACATTCAGAAAGAGTTGAAAGCCCCCCTTCTGCTGAGGATCTGAGACCATTCAGCATCCCGGGTCCCTTAAGATGAAGGTGGCCAGTGGCATGCAACATTGGCTCCCCCCATCTACTCTTCAATGTTAACACCTGATGGAATAAGTGCACAACTTGCAGCATGGGCCAGAGTTTTGTACTTAATTCTACACATTTGTAATTGTAGTTTTGTGCGTGTATAAAATATGCACATGCCTTCTGAAAAGTGGGCTAGCCCTTGCCTTTGTCTGATGCACAATATTTACCTTTGATATGTTAGGCTTTCAAACAAGAAAACCATCCCTAACAGATGAATGCCACAGTCCGCAGCTCTCACCTTCTTCTTTTTCTCTTTCTTTTTAGTTTCTATAATGAAAGGCTGGAGCACTGTAGAAGACAAGATGAGAGGGAAACAGTAAAATATTTATGGATCTTTCCTAGCATGCACAGCCAGACACACTGGCATTATGTGACTTAAGTATGGAAGTTCTGGATGGCATATGAAGGTATGCCCCATTTTGCATTTCAGTATGAGGCAGCTGTTGTAGGTGAGATGTTGTGGATCAAATGGAATTTGTAGTTAACTTCCTGAAATTGCGTGCCCTCGATACATTTAAGGTTGTCATATGCAAAACAGACAAAAAGAATGAGCTTCTTGCAGTTCAATGGGAAACTACTTAGAAGAAAAATGTGATGGCTTTACCCAATTGGTCAGTCAGAATAACTGGGGGAGTTTATATGTGATCCACTGAATACATGAGCATGTAGTAGGGAAGGAACATGTATCCTGATGAGATTCCAGCATCTGTACATATGCCTATTCAAAAAGGGAAGAAACCCTGCACAGTATAAAATATATAAATGAGATAAAATATTTACCTCAGTGTAAGGGATAACTATTAAGCACCTCCAAGCTGTACTAATACAATTAAAGCATGCTTGAGTGTCTATGTACAGCAATGTTGCTTGGAAATACTGAGGTAATGCAGCTCCACCTCTTTAAGAGATGTGCTTCATGGATAATGTGACCCAAGAACAACTGCCTACTTTTACAGATAATATGACCCTAAACAACAAGAACTGCCTAGTGTGCATTTGTGTCTAATTCCAGTGCTAAATTCTGTTGCATTAATTATTTGCTGTATCTTACCAGATTATGTATGCAAATTCCCTTAAGTATTTGGTGAGCTATCTATGGAATGTCTATTTAATTATTCCCTTTGCTGATACTGCTCTCTCCATTGATGATAGTTGATTTGCTACAGTAACTGAATGAAAAGCAAATGGAAGCATGCATCTAGAGTACAAATACTGCTGGCTCAAGCTTTTAAGATTTGACATAACCTAATGTAATTTCTTAATGTCTGCACACATTTGTATGTTAAGGGAATGGGGAGGATTGAAAGCTAGAATCACTCCTGAAGTCACAGACACTAATAACGGAACAGATGCCAATTGGTTTTTGAACCAGAGTGGCATCTGCTAAGCAATGTTGCAGCTGTGCATTGCACAAAGAAGATTAGTTAATTACATACAGCAGCCAAAAAGTCAACCATACATGAAAAAAGAGCAGATTCATAAAAATATAATAAAGAATGCAGTACACGTGTACATACATTTCCTGCAAACATTAAGTACAATATGATGTTATCATTTTGTGAAAGAAATTGGAGCACATTAGTATAGTTAGGTTTTGAGATGTTACAGCAGAATTGTAGACAATATGCATTCAAAAGAAATAGAGTCTCACATGAGGCAGCCTCACGGAAACAATGTATAATATACATTTTGAATAAAAATATCACAGTATCTCTTTCCATTTAATGTAATAAACATTTCTCTTTAATATCTCAGTAAGTAAAGTTAAATACTTGTCAATATGGGCAAAATGTAAATTATTTGAAAAATTGTAGGTAAAGAAAAATGACAACTGAGATGTAGTGCCTTTCAATAGTTATGGATGAAACACCGTAAGAGTGTAACTAAATAAAACTCAGATATTTTGCTCATATGGCAAGCATGCATTAATTATCTCACCATCCATTTAAACAGAATTTGCCCAACAAGGAATAAATACATCTTAAAGAAACTAGAAATGTTTCAAAGGGCTGAAAATGGTATGTGAGGACTTGTAAAAGAGGAACAAATGAAACAACAATTATATACAGAATTTTCCTATTTTTGTTGAATATTTTGGATTAAGCAAATCAATAAGCAGTTTCATTAGATGGAAGTGAGGTGACCTTCTGAAACGTGGAAAGTCAAATGAGCAGCAAGATTTAATTAGTATTTAACAGTAGTGATGGTTTTCTATAATTGATGTGGACAAATCATTTCCATTTTAAACTACAGTAGTAAGTGGCTTATAAGCCTGTAACATGATGTATCATCTATTTCAGAATATACACCCCCCCAAATAATTAAAACATATATGGGAGAAGCTTTAAAATGCATGGCTTATATTATTTAGCATTACCATTTACTAGAGTGTTATGATTATACCCTGGAAATATTTGTTAGTATGTCTACATGCACCCCTTCTTAGACTTACAGAGCACAGACATGACAACAGACAAAATCACAGACATACAACCACTCACACTTATACATACATACATACATACATACATACATACATACATACACAATAACTTGGAAGCAATCTTATTATAAAGGGAAAAAAACAAGTTGATAGAGTAATTCATGTTTATGCTGAAACATATTTTATTTTCACATTATTATTATTATTATTATTATTATTATTATTATCATATATTTTTGTCTTTTTCCTCGCATCCTTCCTTCATTGTACCATTGCAGCTCTTGTGCCCCACGTGCTTTTGGTCTACAAACTACTCCATGAACTTATTCCAGTAATTTGATGGAGCTGGTCACAGATTGAAGGTAACAGGGCTCAGAACACCTAATCTTCCATCCAGGGGGTCTTACCTAGCCTTCCCTGTTAATCCCTCCTCCTATTTTGGCCACATGGTATGGTCCCTGGGTAGATATACAGTGTGGGCTTGCAGATTATTGCCCCACCTCCACAGCAGTTCATCCATGCCCACTACCACCTGCTGACCATGCCTCCTCTGGTGATATCCCTAGCCTCCCATCAGTTGCCTGAGATGCTACTCAAACCTGGAGCATTTAGATAGTAGTCAGGGCTTTATCCCTCTATGCCACTGAAGCAACTGATTTTCTCATATGTTTTGCTTAAATTAGAAAATAAAAGTGTGGAATTTGGTTATCACATTTCTTTTAAGTTATTATTGACTATGATGCACGCAGGGACATTTTTTATAGCATTGCTTCACATTTCTTCCTCAATTCAGATCATAAAAGATTACTACAATGTGTAAAACTAATCCTTTCTTTAGAACTTTTGCAATGTTTTTTATGTTATAATGCAAATTAAACATTTAGCCATTATGGAAATAGTCTGGGTATTGCACAAATACATTACACCTTGTACATTGTAAACCAACTGGCAAATTTGAGATTGGAAACCTTTTCTTTTAATGTCTTCAATACCATGTGGACCAAGTGGGACATTGATGGCAATGTGTGAGCAATCAGTGGCTTCTAGGACCTGAGGGGGGAATAGACAATGCTGTAAAAAAAGGCACAACAGTGGTTCTCTCTTTTTCAGTCTATAAGAGCCATATATGTTCCTTCACATGTTGCAACATAATATTGAGGAACTGATGTGGGATAGGTGAAACTAATAGGTTCATAGGTAAGTACTAGGCTATCGGCCCAAGAGCCTACGTAAGCCTAGCCAACAAGGTTCCCTGGCTTACGCCACCCAAGAAAGTTATTTTCCTGTGCCACTGTCGAGCAGAGACACAGGAGTGATCCCCCAGGTGTATTTCCTATTTCCCATCCACTCATCAAGATTTTTCTTGAAGAGTGCTAATGAAGAACTTTGCTTGACATAGATGGGTAGCCTGTTCCAGAGTCTGGGAAGTCTCTGGGAAAGGAATCTATCCCTCCAGCATGTCCTGTTTATTGTGGTGACAAGGTTTAGGTCCCTAGAGCATGTAGCTTGGAGGGATTGAGATTTCTTTAGGTGTAGCATGTCCAACAGCTCTGGGTTTGACATAGCTTTATATGTTAGGCAGAGATCACCTCGAAGTAGACGATATGCTACAGAGTAAAGCTGGAGATTTTTGAGTTGGTCAGTGTAGGGCATTTGTTTGAGGCCAGTAATCCTGTTTGTGAGGTACTTCTGTGGCCTTTCCAGCAGCTGCAGGTGTGTTGTGAGGTACATTTCAAGAGGAACCAAGGGAAGGGTGGTGCAATAGTGCTCTAAAACAACAAATAAACCAAAAATAAAGCACTATTGTTGCAAGTCCCCAGAACACTCTTTATTAACACAAAAATTAAGCGCTTTTGTCAATCCAGTTGACTTCATGAGAGTAAACCTAAGAAACAGTTTAAAAACATTTATATACTGTCAACTTGTCCATGATTGGTTTACTCACTTCCCAATAATGAAACAGTTTATTAAAACAAGTAATGTTAAAAAAACTATAAAAAATGAACTTATTAATTGAAATGTTTTTTTTTTTAAATTCAACCACAGTTCTTCATTTAAAAAATATATTACCATTATATCAACAACTTTAAGAAAACTGAACGTAGACATAATTGTTGTAAATAAACATTTAAATATGCTCTGCTTTTTCTTTTAGAATAGGTAATAAAGTTAAATAATCATTCAAGCCAGGGGGGAAATTTGCTGCTAACCTCAGCTGCCACAAAAGTTCTTTTTTGTATAAAGCATTCTGCCAATCTCCACCCCTAGCATCTATGTTTATCAAATCAAGAATAGCAAATTTAAAACCTGTATAGCCATCACATTGGGTACTATGTTTATACAAAGCATTGGTTTCCCTTTCATTTTTTATATCATACAAATACTCGTATATCCTAGTTTTAAATAACCTCTCAGTCTTCCCAATGTAATAAGAAGTACAGGTGTTACACCTGGCAATATATACCAGCTTACTCGAAAAACAATTACCTCTTTTTAGGTAAACCATACTTTTATCCTTGTTGTCTAAATAGATCATGTTATCTTGTAAAATATAAGGACAATAACTACACCTACCACAGGGTCTACTACCATTTGTTGTTTCACTTTTTGTTGGGATATGATGTTTATTTTCTAGAATTCTTTTAAGATTAGGGCCAATTTTAGTAGAGAAAACAGGTTTTCTCCCACCACTTGAAAAATATAATTGTCAATTTTAAAAATGCTCCAGTTCTTATATTGCTTCCTTAACTTGTTGATATAGAGGACTGTATTGTATAATGCATGTTTGTTCATAATTGACATTACTCACATTTTCAACATTTTCCCCAAAGATAAGAGTTTTATTCAAGCCCATACCCAATAAAGGGGTGTATTTGTAGCCATAGTAAACAATTACAAAGCATTATTAGTAAAAACTGGAACACTTATTTTGGTAGTTTTGGGTTGACAGATAGGTTTGGGATGGAGACAAAGTTTATATATAAGAGGGGAGGAACTTGAAAATTATAGTGGAATGTAGAAATAAAAGATTTAACATTAGTCGAGCAAAGATGTCAAAATGTGGTGCCTGCCATACCTGCCATACTTCCCCATATTCCCATTCCATACTTCACAGACAAGGGCAATGTGGTCCCAACAAGGGGTTCACATGTGACATACCCATCCATGTTGCACACACTGACAGCTGTAGATATCTGTGTGTATTGCTATGTGTGCTGTTCCCTCACATATAGCATGCAGCACTGCGGTGGTAATATAGGGGACATGTATTTACATACATATATGTTTGTGTGTGTGTTTGTATATATGTAGACATGTGCATATAGGTATATATCTATATATGTGTAGATATATATGATGTTGTATATTTGTGTTTATATATACATATACATATATATATATATATATATATATATATATATATGTCTACACATGGGTATCTGTATATTTGTGGACATACATATGTGTGTGTGTGTATATATATATATATTTATATATATATATATATATATATATATATATATATATATATATATATATATATAGATAGATATAGATATATATAGATATATATATTTACAGATATACATACCTATATATGGGGTACATTGAGACATCAGGTCCACAATCTCACAACACCTTCCTGCACAGCTGCATTGTTCTGACTTGCTACAACACAGACAGGTGCCACATATGGACACAGCCTGACATTAGGGGGTATATGTAGGGCCAGATTGCAGGTAACCCTATTACACACCTATGGCATTCCAGCATTCTACAACACAGGTTAACCTGAGTATCCTGCAAGTGGTGGGCTGTAGAACCCACGTGTCCATCGTTATGGCATTACTTCCACCACCAGCTATTGGCCACAGTAATATACATACTTCCCATTACACAACACACACTATGATGGCTTACATCATATCAGTCAGTGCTGCTCTGCACAGTTGACGGGTATAGCCCACTACCCACAGGGACAGGCTTTATTGTCCTTAGCAGTTGTTCAGCTGAACATCATTACAACAACTGATGGCACATATAAATCATTCCACATCATCTATCCCATTATTATGGACCAAGTACTACAGTCAGTTACATGCATATATACTTCACATACCTGTTGTGGGAATGATGTCTCTCCTGGATAGTTTGCTGGATGGATGTTTTTTCTTTTCTGTTGATTTATTTGTTGTTGTTGCCTTTTACTCTCTCTCGCTCTCTCTCTCTGTGTCTGTCTCTCTCTATCTCAGTCTCTCTCCAGTAAATGGATTGAACTGCTTTGGATAGATTGCAGCATGGCTTTTGTAGGTGATGCACATGATCAGGTGATGGCCTCTGCACTAATCTGTGTCCTCCACTTGATACCTGCATGCAACATTCTGTGTAGTACTTCCAATTACCACTGTCATGGCAACCCACTACTATAAATCCCTACATCATGTGGGCATGGTCCCTTTACCTTTCCTGTATGGTGGACGTCCTACCTATGTGTGGGCAGCAGTGTTACAGACAACAGGTATCAATATCTCTTACATATTAACTTGCACACTCAGGCCAGCTACATATTTGTATGAGTTCCAGAAATACAGACAGAGTGTGAGTAGTGTTGTAGTATTCATTGTATAGCACTGGTGTTACAGGGTTTGTGTGTACATACTCGTTTAACACAGAATGCAGTCTGTCTGCATAGCTCTCAACTGTCGGCCAATCGACTTGATGGCCAGAGGTGTGCCTGTTATGTTTTGTCTGTCCACCACACAGATCTTGTGACAGATATATCACTGGCAGTGTGTGTTGAGTGCTATCAGTACATGGCTACTTCCATTTGTGTTTCTAACTTCATATGCCTAACTAAGGATATGTTGCTGCCTATCCTGTAACACCAGCAACTTGCTTAGTGTATGACAACAGTATTTCACATATGGGCCTGTGTTCCAGCCTCTGTCCTCTACCTACATACCAAGCTTTGTCCATATGACATGCTGTCAGGGGTTGTTATGTAGTTGGCTGTGAGTATGTCATGCTGACATTCCTGCCATCAATCCACTGCTGTTGTGGCCCCCACACATATTGTGGGGTTGGGTCCATATATGTGTGGCCTTCATCTACACAGTACATGTGTGCCCTTATGTACTCCAGACGCCAGTGTATGTAACAGTGATATATGGCCCTGTATGTCAGTCTATGGGGGGGATGCACCGTAACTAACCTAGGCTGTTACAACATATGGGGGTATCAAGGTAAGCTGTCTTAAGGTATCTGGATATACATCACCATACAATGCACCTTGGGTAAATGCAGGCCTACCGCTTCCTGCCATACAGACTGTTCTGTTTGTTAATGTGATTGTGATAGAGTCAGCTATGCCTTGTTATGTAACAGATACATCCCATTGTGTCAGTTGAGGTCCTTTCCCCCTAGGGATTGTGTACAGAGTGTAGATAAAGGCTGCTGGATTATACATCTGCATTACCTATTGTTGATTGATTCTTATCCTGTGGCCCAGTCTGTCTTTGCTATTGTACTACTTGAAGGCTTCGGCCTGGACAGCAACATATGTAAACCTTTCCAGAATCATATATTAATATAACTGTTTCACAATTGCATTAGTCAGTTTATATGTATGTCAGAGTCTAAACAGCTATATGACATGGCAAATACAACTGTAATAGTACATAAATAAAGCTTTTCCATGTATGCAAACATGTGTGTGGTGTTATGTCCTTTGACCTCTCTGTGGGTATATGTTGCAGGCAACAATTGTCATTTGTATGGGAGGCTCATACAGTGTCCAGATGGTAAGGTGGCAACTGTAGGCATAGTGGGTATTCCATATTGTGTGCATCTTCTACATATGTATCTTCCTATACATATCTGTGTGTATGTATGTACAGTTACATATATATCTATATATGTGTATATATATATATATATATATATATGTGTGTGTGTGTGTGTGTGTGTGTGTGTATTTGCATATATGTGTATGTTTATATGTTGATTGCTTCCACATTGTACATTCCCTATCTATGGTAGCCAGACTGTACTGCATATGTTACTTATGCCAGCCTGACATCATACAGGCGGGATAGAGTACTGTTACCATCTTGTGCCCATGTTATGTCAGGTTCTGGTTATGGGATTTGCAACAGTTGGTATTGTATTGCATGGCAGACGTGTTTGGCTGTGGGGTGGGGGAATATCTATACGTACAAGACGTATGTTGTCTGGGCCCCCTCACCCCCATTAACGGTGCATGTGGACATATATTTTTTTGTTATGTTCTCTTATATATCTATAGATATATGTCTCTATATACATATATAGATATATATTTATGCTTAAATATATATTGCTGTATATATATAGACATATAGATGTAGACATATATATCTATAGATGTATGCATATGTGTGTGTATATATATATATATATATATATATATATATTTATATATATATATATATATATATATATATATATATATATATATATATATATGTGTGTGTATATTTATATATATATATATATATATATATATATATATATATATATATATATATATCTACATATATAGATATATCTATTTAGATATAAATATATATACAGACACACATACATCTACATGTTTAAATACATTTCTTGTACTGTTGAATGACTGTGCTGGATGATATGTTTGTGAAAAGAGCGGGGTTATGTATGTCTGACATGGCTTAGTAGTAAATCACTGTGGCTATGGTGTGCAGGGTCCTGGGTAGGAGCCTTGCAGAGGCTGTTTTTATTGTTGCTGGGCAGAACAAGGGCTGTTGAATGCAGAGTGATTAAGGCACTTTTAAGCAGTTGTAAGCAGGTTTGCACGGAGGAAGGCACTGCTAACTTCCTGTTACAATTTCTATACTGATTTAGCTTCCATTTGCTTAACCTGTGTAGGCATTGCTTACCCCCATGCAAACAGGCTTAAACCCGCTTACTGCTGCTTAAAAGTGCTTACTCCCACTTACCCCTGTGATAATTTCTTTAAAAGAAAAAAAAAAGTGTTTATAGGAAAGTAGTGGAAAAGGGGCACAAAGAGGGAAGACAGTAGGAAAATAGCTAGGGATCTGCGGGAAGGGTGTAGGGAAGGTCCATAGCTGCCCATTTTATCTACAGCAACAGCTGTTCATATAATATAAGAATGTTTTGTTTCGAACTATTTTTTAGCTACTGTCTATTTTGTGCTTAATGGGCAGTAATTTTTAACCACAATTTTTGAATGGTTCTCAAGGGACATATGAATTTTTTATAAGTTTTTAATGTTGCCTTAAGATATTACAAGTTTGGCTTGTAGTTTGGTTATGTTGATGTATTTGGTTTAACTTTGACAGCATTGTAAAACAACTTTTTAAGTCTCTAACATAACCTGGTGGTTTGCTAGTTTCAATGTCTAATTAGCATATTTTATTAATTGGAGTTCTAGTCACATGATTTGGACTAGAAGGTACTTAAGCACTGAATTTTTAATGATGGTTTACCTTGATAAAGCCTGGTATGACTCCAGGCAAAAGCGCTTGATGTAATGTTCTACTTTTTATTTGTTCTTCATTAAAGTCAATTTTGATGCAAGATACGTTGGACTGTTCCGTTCCTTTCAAGCCTTTGGATATTTTACTTTAAGCTGTTCATATAAACTGAATTTGGAAGTAGATTTGGACACTCAAACCCCTGAGAGAGGGGTGAGGACAACATTAATATGTTTTGATGCCAATTAGACTAGATTACATGTATCCAGTGGACACGTGTGCAAAATGGACAGCTATGTATGGGCCGTGATTTTTATTGGGGAACAGATTACCCTTTTTTTTCAGATGAGAGTAGGATGTTTGAGAGGGATAGCAGGTGTATTTCGGGAGGTAGGTTAGGTAGGTTAACAGACAAGACAGACAAGATGCTTACATCGGCAGTATATGAAACATGTGGGGGTAAACACCTTGATGGGGAAGGGTGTTGAGAAATTGGAAGCCCATGAGCCCCCTAGTGGAAACAGTGGGATTGAGTTCCCCACCCATGGGCAGTCACCACTGCACCTTCACAGCCCTGAAGATGGCTGTGCTGGGGGCTGAGTCAGAGAGCCAGGCCAACCCTCTAGTCATGACACGCGGCCCTCGAGCTGGAGTAGCAGATCTCCGACCTCCCTGCGGAGCTCGCTGCACACTACGACCTGGACCTGGTGACGGGTGACATGTTTCTGTCAGTGCCCACTCCCAGTAGGGGTGAACCCCATCCCCTGAGGTGGTTCCACCTGAAGGTGGTGCTGGACTAATGGATGAGGAGTTCCTGGGTTGGGCCCCAGACGTGCTGGTGCCTGGTGCCATGGCCAGATGAGGTGGGACAGGTAGGTCCGCTGGGACCCACATTCCCATACGTGCTATGTTGTTTATGTTTTATCAACATACGTGGGTTAAGAATAGTCAACACCTTCCAGGATTAGGTCTAACAGCATGCATAGATAGTCCCATTAACCCAGACACCAGATATCAAACAATTGCATAGCAAACAGAACACATGTATATATGGGCCAGAGCGGTAATAACAACAGCGTGCAGGTACATTGATGGCACCATGCCACCACTGTTGGAGTATTTCAGCATAGCACATGCATAGAAACAGATTTAAATAATTATCAAACAATAGGACATATGTCCCAACATTACAGTGAAGTCATCACGTACCAATTGAGTTGGGTACTTAGTGTATTGTTGGAGATATGGTGGGGTGCGGGAAAGATGTCAATTAACAACTAGTATATTCCTGTAGTTCGCATTACTTTCCTAGTCAGTGCTGTTATCTGTGCCTTACAAGTATTACTACACTACCCTATTGCCTTAGTTTGGACAGTGATATGGCTGTCGATGACTTTATACATGAACTGGTATTACCTGCAGTATACACCTCTTACCTGGTGTACCTGTGGAGGAATTGTTTATTAACACTGGCTAACTATTTCTACACATGCTCCCAGATTCCAGGTTGATGTTATGCACATACCTGTCCATCTCTTTTTGCACTGACTCTGGCCATGTCTTGATCACATGCAGGTGAACTGGGACATATGTAGGCTATTGCCCTCTTCAGCCTTTAGTGATTTACAACACTCTTATACAGGATTTCCTACACATGCATACAGCAGTTAGACCTTCATTGTCAGGCTATTATGCTTTTATTTACATACAACCTATATGAGATTCTTCCTGCCATATTCTCTGGTGTATGCAGGACTTGCCTTAAACAATACAGGTATTATACAGGCAATTAACTTACTAATACTGTTAGATTTGTTTCCTATGACAGTACATGCAAGAGTATTACTAATCTTCCTCGTGTTGCAACCTATCCAAGTGACATCCATGGGCTTCCTGGTTCACAGCCCACTCACTTGTCACTGTCAAGGACATAAGATGAATATTTAGCCATATCTATCAATAATATACATAAGTTGGCAATTATTAAACAGGTAGTGGAGTGATACTTACATACTACTGGGACCTCCCCTGTCGTCCTAGCCTTTTGGATCCACTGATCCAAGAGATCCCCCTTTCTCTGCTTCAGGTCAGCATAGTGAAGCCTGACCTGCTCACCAGTTCGAGGTATGCCAGTGGCACTGGTGAGGTCATGGGCTAGATGGTCCCAAGCTTCTGCTTTATATTGGGAACCCTGTTACTGGCCCAGCAGCAATCTCTGCTCATGGTCTTTACCAAGGAATCCTGCTATGACTCTGGATTCCTGGATGCTCCAGTGCTGCGGCCAAAAGCATACTCCCTCTCCCATTCCAGACATGACATGATGCCTGCAAGGGGAAGGTACAACCAGTTATAAGATGTATTCCCACCTGTTGGGTTTAAATAGGGCCGATTTCCAACACTTTGCCATTATTGGATGGTTTTGAAAAGGCTAAGCTATGGGCACACCTGCTTACCTAAGGTTGGCATTGTTTACAGGGGTATACCAATGGGCAAACTGAGTTAGCTGGCCTACACATTACTTACACCTACTAAGCTGGCCTGTCCATTGCTTAGCATTGCTTAATATTTACTTTGCATTATATTTGCTTTTTGGCATTGATTTATTATTCATTACATGTTATATATATATGTATAGTATCCATGATTCATGTGTACATACACTGTATGGGGTCCTTGGTTTATTAGGGGACTTCCAACACTTTATTACAGATACACCTCACATCTGGGCTTACTGCAGTACTCCAGTTCACATATTTATGTTATGTAGTAAGTTATAGAACATAAGACTGTATATAGATTCCTTTCACATGTTCAGTTTGATTTTACTATAGTGAAGATTTGTATGGTTATACCTCAATTATATGCACTGCTGTGATGACTTAGTGGTTAACTACTGTGACTATAGTGTACAGGGTCCTAGGTTCACGACCTGCAAATGCTGTTTATTTTGTTTCTGGCCAGAAACACAGCTGTTGCATAAAGAGTGATCACGCCACTTTTAAGCACTTGTAAGTGGATTTGCCGGAAGGTAAGCAATGCTAACCTCCGGTTGCATATGCCTAAAGAGAGTTAGCTTCAATATTGCTTAACCTGTGTGTGCATTGCTTAACCCCACACAAACGGGCTTAAACCCACTTACAAGTGCTTATATATGCTTACTCCCGCTTACTACTGCTTAATTATGCTTACACTTGCTTACTAGTGCTTACTTCCGCTTACCACTGCACTAATTTAGACAGTAATGTCTAATGGTTCTTGGGAAGGTGGGAGATTTGGAAGCTGTATGGAGTTATCATTCATTGCACATTTTACCTTACATTTGTATCCCTAATTCCTGTGTACATATACTGTATGGTGCACATGTGATTATCTGTGGACATTGCAACATTATGACACTGACACCTCATATCTGCATTTAATGCAGTACTCCAGTTCACAAATATATGTTATTTCATAGGTTATGCAACTAGAAATTTAGGTCATAAAGTGATATGACATGGAAAATGGAATGTGCTGCGTAGGACTTGAACTGGGAATGATTGCTAGTAATGCGAATGCTCTGCCCACTACACTATTGCTATACTGTTGCATTTGCATATATCTTGCTTTTTATCCTCTTGTGCCATTTAAGCTGCATTATCTGTAGCTTAACTATGGGCAAACCCGCTCACCTATGGTTAAATTTCATCTGTTTCATAAAAAAATCTTTATATTTGTTGTTTTAACTATTGCTCTTGTACACATGGGGGGATGTTGCTGGCGGTATGCATACACCTAGGAGCGGTCTCGCTCATTCTATTTGGACTTGTCTGCTATTCTTAATTTCAGGGGCATGTATATTCTGAGAGCTCTGCTCTCAGACATGCCATCTCCTCTCTTACATGCTCTGTATAAGATTAAGAGCTCAGGCAGCGCGCCTTCATTAATATGCATGGTGTGCTGCCATCATGCTCCTAAACAGCCGCTTCTGTGCAGGACTAATCTAGTCCTGCATGGAAGGATAGTAAGTCTGGGGGATAATCTTTAAATCATAATAGACAATAAAGTAAAAAATAGTTTCTAGAAAGAGTTTCTAGAAAAATAGAAAATGTTGTATGAAATGAACCAAAATAAAATAAAAAACAATGTTATTCAAACAGATATTTTTATAAGGTAGAAAAAAAGTAGCACCATACATAAGTAAAATGGTTAAAGAAAAAAATAAGAATAATAAGACAGTTAAGGAATGAGAAAGGATGTATAGTGGATACACAAAAAGAATATTATGCAGACAGTAAAAAGACATTTTGATTTTTTTCCATATGTGACTCTATAAGAAACAATATGTGGAACTTAAAAAGATTAGATAAAGAAGTCAATTAGGGAATGGAAGAAAAGATCACAATGATAGAATTTAAAAAATGTGTTGAAAACAGTAAATGTAGAAGCAGCTACAGGTTTACATGGACTTGAATATCTGATGTATAAGGATGTGCAAGAATGGCAAAAAGAATATATTTTAGAGGTGTTGAATAAATGGTTTGAAAAAGGTGTAAATAATGAAAACATATGCATGGGTGAAATGACATTTATATACAAAAGGGAGAAAGAACAGCATAAAAAACTGGAAACCACAAGTATTACATAATGTTGACTATAAGATTTATATGCAAATAGTAGAAAAAAAGAATAGTAAGCATGACTAATAAGTTACTGACTGAAACAATTTTTGGAATAAATGTAAAAGGAAGTCAAGAACTTTTAATGTTAATTAGACAGTTGGTAGACTATGTAATAAATCATGAAACAGAATTGAAAACAGTAGTAAGAGATGCAAGTAAAGCATTTGAAAAGATCCAGCATGAGCCATTATGGGAACACTTGAAAGAATAAAACATTTTGAAATTTATGCATAGCAAAAATAAAAAGAGGCTAGTGGTTAATGGTTCGTTAAGTGAGACAATAGAAATAAAAGTATTATTAAGCAAGGATATTCAGCAATTAGTATTCTACTTGCTTTAATTATGAACGTGGTTGTTACCAAAATAAATTTGGCATTGGAGGAAGCTAAATATAGTTCACCAGAGGGAATTCCAATTCCAGTAATCTTATCTTATGCAGACAATCTAGTATTAGTTGGTAAAAATAAAGGTGGATGACTATAGTCATTAAGACAATTGCAAAGAACTAAATCTGTTAGGTTTAAGTGCTAATGAGGAAAAGAGTAAAGGACTGGGGTTCTCTGGAAAAATAAGAGGTATCCAGTTTAATAAAGAAGAAATAGAAATTCTAGGAATAAAGTTTGATATTGAACAACAGAGGCTGACACAATGAAGGATGTGATACTTAAAATAAGGAGTACTTGTATATTCTGGAGACATTTAAACTTACATATAGGAAAATGCATGTTTAATTAATTCAGTAATATTGGATGGCCACGGTGGTGCAGCGGTTAGCGCTGCCACCTCACAGCAAGAGGTATTCCGGTTCAATTCTCGGCTGGGGTGCCTTCTGTGCGGAGTCTGCATGTCCTCCCTATGGTCGTGTGGGTTTCCTCTGGGTGCTCCGGTTTCCTCCCACATCCCAAAGACATGCTGTAGGTGGATTGGACACTCTAAATTAGTCCTACGTTTAAGTGTGCGTGTGCCTTCTGTGGAAGGTTGGGTGCCGGGCTGGCAAATCGACACTGTAAAACTCCACTGCCAATCATGAGTGGACAGATGATCCACTGTGGCAAACCCTAACCGGGAAAAAGTCGAAAGAAGAAGAATTAATTCAGTAATATTAAGTAAGATGACACATCTAGCGAGCGTATTTACAATACCACCAGAATGTGAAAAAGAACTATTGAATGTGTTATTTACATTTATATGGGGATCTAGATTGAACCCTATTAAAAGAGGAATTCTTTATGTTAGCAAAAAGGAAGGAGGTTTGGGTTTAGTAAACCCAATTTTGTACGCAGCCTCATTAAATTTATATAAAATATTGACAAAACTATAGGAAAAAGGAAAATTGTTAATAAGGATTATACAGGAAAAATATAAATCAATATGGGAAAAGCTTAAATGTTTAAAAAGAAGCAAAAGGCATGACTTGCACAGAAATGAAACCGTATCAAGAGAAGTATTACTATGAAAGACTGATTTAAGAAATATAGCAAGGAATAGGAAGACATGGTATGACAATATAATGGGAAATTTGTATTATATTTACCATTGGAAGCATTTAGGAGATAAAAAAGAAAAAAGTGGAGGTTGTCTATAAATATGCTACCAGTCAAGGCAAATATGGCATATAAAACTTTAAAAGATAGAATCTGTATATATTTTGGGGAATTAGGGACTACTGAACATGTTTTTCTGAAATGTAAAAGTATAAATCAGTTGTGGGAAGAAATATGTGACAAAGAATGTTTAAAAGGAATGAAAAATTTTAGATAGACATGCTAGAATATGGATACTATGAAAATATGAAACAAAATTATATAGATATATTAGATTACAAAATTGTTTTCTATAGTGTGAATTACCTTGAATGAAAAAAAGGATGAGCGAAAATGTAATGGGAAATGGGTATAGTAAGACATTTTGAAGAAAATAAGATTTTGGTTGTGGAAAAAAGAGTTGGGGATATTGAACGTCTAAAATTTTTGAAAATTTGTGGATTACTTGTACATAATTGTAAATAATTATAAACCCACTGTGACATTTGTATATAGAATGTACTTATAGTATTTTGCGAATTTTAATAAATAATTCCTACTCGTCATTGAGCAAGTTGGACCCATTTTGGAGGAGCACTTCCTGTTTCTGTTCCAGGCAAGGAGGTGACTAGGAGAAAAAGGGGGGTAGATTGAGAGTAAAGGAGATGATGGAGGTATGAAAGAAATGGAGAAGAAAGCAAATATTGATACCAGAGAATGTATGCAGGATAAGGAAATGTTTCAAAGAAATTGGTTTGATGGAAATGTCAGCTAATGGTGAATGTATAACTACAACCTCCCATTTGGAAAGGTTGTAGTATGATTTACTTAAAGGAATTGTGTTTCAGAGTAAGCCAGAAAATGAAGGAAATGTTTCCATGGGGACATTATGGAGAAACTACTAATGGAGGATGCAGAGACAATCCTGAAGAATAGTGGTGAGATGGAAAAGAAAACATACTCAGAGAAAGTAAAAGAAGGTAAAAGTGGAACAGCAGAAAATAAAGCAGAAGAAAATGAAAAGCAGAAGTATGTGGTAAGGATTCAAAGTAAATAAGACAAAGAAATGGACAGGTATGAAGTGTATGAAAACATAATAGCTCCTTTGCATGTAAAAGCACATGAGGTAAAAACATTTATTCATAATAACAATGAGACATTTTGTTACACTATATTTGAGACTGTTTTTTCCAATGGAAATTTTTCTTAGAGAATATGAAAAAAAGAAAAACTGAAACTAAGAAAAACTGTAAACCAGGGAATCTTTATGTAATAAAAGTATTTAACAAGGAAACAAATTCATATACAGTTTCAAACAGAGGTAGAACTAAAGACTTTGAAAGGAGATTGAAAACCTTATGTGAAGAAATACCGGACATTACTAATGTTTATTACAAAAGGAGTTTATGGACAGGGTCATGGGATTGTAATACTGTGCTAGAAACAGAAAGAGAAAAAATATACATATACCAAGCATGATAAATGTGGAAGGGAGAAGAGGTGTAATAAAATACTGGGGAAAATCCAAAACATTTTGTGTGTGTGTGTGTGTGTGTGTGTGTGTGTGTGTGTGTGTGTGTGTGTGTGTGTGTGTATGTGTGTGTGTAGAAAAGAAGGATACTTGATAAAGAAAATGTTATATATCTGTGGAAACAGGACATGATGCAAAAAAATGTGAATTAAAATGTTATAAATGTAACAAAATTGGGTGTTTATAGATGGATTGCAAAAATGAAAATAAGTGTAAGGAAAAAGCAAGAGAACAAAATCAACAAAGAGTAGAAATTATCGAAGTAGTAGAAATAGAAGAAAAAGAGATGTTAAAATAAACAATGAAGAGGACATAGAAGAAGATCCTGAAACAGGTGATGAAGAAGGCATAGACTGGGAGGTAGTAAAAGAAAAAAATATTGGTAAAAGGGTAAAAAAAAGAAACATTTTAAAGGGATAGATATAAAAGGGAAAAAAACAAGGAAATGAATGGAAAGGAATATATATAGCTAATGATTGGGGATTGGTATAATGGTTAAGGTGTATGACTTCCCTACACAAGGTACAGTGTTTGATTCTCACTTTTGGGAGGGAATTAGCTAAGCTTAGAATGACTTAATAAGAAAGGTAGCCTAGTAATTAGCTGTGTGGAGTCTGCATGTCCTCCCTGTGGTCACATGGGTTTCCCCTGGGTGCTCTGGTTTCCTCCCACATACCAAAGACATGCTGTAGGTGGATTGGACACTCTAAATTGACCCTAGGTGTGAGTGTGTGCATGTGTGTGTCTTCTGTGGAAGGTTGGGCTGGCAACTAGACACTGTAAAAATCCACTGCGAATCATGAGCGCACAGGTAATCCACTGTGGTGACCACTAACCGGAAAAAGCTGAAAGAAGAAGAAAAAGCCTAGTAATTAGCTATGAACTTATGAAACCATGAATATAAGGAAAAGGGAAACTGAAAATTGTGGAGTGCTTTCTGTAAATGTGTATTAAGAATGTGGATTTTGGAGTGGTGTAATAAATGTGATGTAGATGTAATTATATTAAAAGACACAAGATGTTTAACATATGAAATATTACAAACAGAGAAACTATGAGGAGGAAAGATAAAATAGTCTGAATGGTGGATGATATTTAAGGCAAAATATTAAAAACTTGTTTTTTTTTACAGTGGCAATATGATCTGAGAAAAGTAGAAAAAGAAAAATATAAAAATGCATTTGAAGATTTAGAACATAATGATAGAAAGCACTTTGGCAAAGAAAAAGAATTATATGAAAGAAATCAAGAAAATAAATACAATAATTCATAGGTTCATAGGTAGGTATTAGGCTATTGGTCCTAGGGCCTATATAAGCCTAGCCAAAAATGTACCCTGGCTTTCACCACCCAAGAAAATTATTTTCCTGTGCCTCTGTCAAGCAGAGCCACAGAAGTGATCCCTGGGGAGAATTTCCTATTTCCCATCCAGTCATCAAGATTTTTCTTGAAGAGTGCTAATGAGGAGCTCTGTTTGACATAGACAGGTAATCTGTTCCAGAGTATGGGAAGTCTCTGGGACAGGAATCTATCCCTCTAGCATGTTCTGTTTATTGTGGTGACAAGGTTTAGTTCCCTACTGCATGTAGCTCAGAGGGATTGAGATTTCTTTAAGTGGAGCATGTCTAACAGCCCTGGGTTGGACCTAGCTTTGTATGTTAGGCAGACATCGCCTCTGAGTAGGCGATATGTGATGGAGTAAAGCTGGATTTTTTTAAGACAGCCAGCGTAGGGCATCTGTTTGAGACCAATAATCCTCTTTGTGAGGTATTTCTGTGGCCTCTCCAGTTGTTGTAGATGTCTTGTGAGGTACATACCAAAAGGGGCACTGTACTCTATAATGGGTCTAATGAGTCATGAGTAGAGGGGAACAATGACCTCTTTTTTTCTGGATGAGAAACCTTTTGTGATGAGCTGTGCCACGTAGAAGGATTTCCTGACCACTGTGTCAATGTGATTATCAAAGGAAAGATTACTGTCCACCTGTGTCCCAAGGTATCTTAACACACTTTCAGTGTTAAGTAGACTACCACCTTTGTGGTAGTTCATGGGTACAGAGCTTTTACCAAAGGAGATGGCAATGCACTTTTTTGGCGTTGAGCTTCAGGCCATGGATTTGATACCAGGCAGTTAGGCCCTTTTGTAGGATGTCTACATTGTTAGGAGTTTTGATTATGTCTCCTAGTTTGCAGTCATCTGCAAACTTCGTTAGCCAAAGACCTTCTGTGTTAGCCTGTACTTCAGAGAAGTAGATACCAAACAGGAGAGGACCCAGGACTGAACCCTGTGGTACTCCACTTGACACTGGTCTGAAGTTGGATTTGAAGTCTGCTACTTTCACAGTGTGGGTACTGCACATGAGCCAGTTGGCAATCCATCTTGTGACATAGGGATGTATACCTAGTTTGGTGAGTTTATCCATAATTCTAGAGCGGGGGATGGTGTTGAAAGCCTTGGCAAGGTCTAGATAGGCTGTGTGAACCACCTTACCCTCATCTATGGATTTGGTGACTGCTTCAAACAAGTCTATCAGGTTTAGGAGACATGATCTGCCTTTTACAAACCTGAACTGGGTGGGGTCCAGAGTTTGGAGATTACCAATATCTTTGTTTATGAGTTCCATGATGATACATTCCATGACTTTGCAGACTAGGCTTGTCAGGCTAATGTGGTGGTAGTTTCTGGGGTCCGTCGTGGCTTCCCCTTTGTGGAGTTGGATAACTGTCATGGTGTGCCATTCAGTGGGCACAAAGCCTGAGGTGAGGCTATGATTGAACATGGTACTTAGGTGGGGTGCCAGTTCATTCTGTAGTTTGTGTAGAACGCAGCCTGGGATATTGTCAGGCCACATGGATGCTGTGTTCTTGGCTTTGGAAAGTGTGTTTTTTTACCTGTGCAGCCATGATTACAGAACTTTGCATTCTTCTACTATAGAGATGGGCCTTCTAGGGGGTGAGAGAGGGTAAAGTTAGCACTGAACCTATCTGCCAGGATGTTGGCAATATCAGTTTGTTCTGTATATTTAGTGCCATTGTGCTGTAACTCAGAGCAGATCTGAGTGTTGCCATTGAGATTCTTGACATAGATATAGAATGCTTTGTGGTTGTCTTTAGAGTCAGTGGCAATTTTGTTTTCATAATTAGCTTTGGAGATTTTATGAGGGATCTCAACTTCTTACTGAGGCTGACCAGGGAGCTACTTCAGTCATGGGATTTTACTCTTTTTTTGCAACAGTTTCTTTCTTTTGTTGTAGAGTTTGTTTATGGCAGAGGACCACCAGATTATTGTTATATAAGCAAAAGATTGTTATATAAGCAAAGATATTTTAACAAGGAAAAAGAAGAAGTATCAAGTTACTTAAGCAGATCAATAACGAATGGTGGTATTCTAATGAGAGAAATAGAAAATGTAAAAGAAAGAAATAGACTTCAGAAAAAGACTTACCCTGGGATTCAGCAAGCAGCCATGCAGGAATAACTTATTCCTGCATGGCAGGGACTGCTCCTGCACTGCACATATTCATGAAGGCGCACTGCCTGTGCTCTTAAAACTAACACAGAGCCATGTACAAGTGCTGGGGATATGTCTGAGAGCAGAACTCTCACAATACACATGCACTCCAGAATTTCCTTTCGGCAACTGAAATGAGCGAGAATGCTCATAACACCCCCAACACTTCAGGATACCTCTCAACTGTGCAAATTTTCACAGAATGTCCACAGTTTTGTCCCATATTTGAGTGTGTTCTTCCTAAAATCTGTACCTTACGGGAAAATAGCTGAGGATTGAAGTCATTAAATAATGATAAACATTTGAGTTTAAATGTCTCCACATCCTTCAGAAGATCCATGCTAATGCAAGTTCTATCATCAACTGTCTAAAAGTTTGTAAGAGCAATACTTAAAATCTGTCCCTATTTGTCCCCCCATCATTTTAGGGTTTGTCCACAGTTTTTGCTCCAATAGGTTGAGAGGTATGCCTACCATGAAGCAGAAAGCTGATAGAATAACAGGTTTAGCATTAGCAGGGATATTCTGAAGGGTATAGATAAAATAAGACAACAAAACTTTTTTTTTTTATAAATGCGATAAAGTTTAAGCATAGTTGTGCGGGTGTGCCCGTTGCTTAGCTACACTTAGTCCAGCTTAAACAGCACAAGAAGTTAAATAGGAAGAGACATCCAACATAAGCAGTATTGCTAAAGTGTAGTGGTTAGTTCGATCCCCACTGTAACCAATTTACATTTTAAATGTACAGCAGTGCATAAACATTTTTTTTGTATAACCTACTAAGTAACATATATTTGTTAACCGGTGTACTGCATTAGGTCCAGATGTGAGGTGTCAGTGTAATAAAGTGGTGAAATCCCCATATAAACACAAGAGCCCCATACAGTATAGTCACACATGAATAAATGTTATGAAAGCACATTGGGGGATGTCAGGGGCAGTAAACAAATTTATAATATGTAATGAATGATGAATCAATGCCATACAGCAAATAGTCTATAAAATGAAACATAAGCAATGCTAAGCATTGCACAGCTCTGCTTACCAGGTGTAAGCATTGTGTAAATATGACTGCAAAGCAATGAGTAGCTCAGCTAAATGGATTTGCCCATTGGTAAGCAGTGTTGAACCTGCCCCTTTAAGCAATGCCAACCTTAGCTAAGCAGGTTTGCCTGTAGCTTAGCTTAGCATATTCAAAACTATCCAATCATGGCAAAGGGCAGGAAACTGGCTGTATTTAAACCCCACATGAGGGAATACAGCTCATAACTGGTTGCAACTTCCCACTGTAGGCACCATGCATGGAGTTGGAGAGGGATTGCACTTCCGGGCACACCGGTGGAGCATCCAGGTGTCCATGGTCATGGTAGGACTCCTGGTAAAAAAACATGATGAGAGACTGCTGCAGGGCCAGTACCAGGGCTCTCAATATAAAGCAGAACCTGGGACTGTCTCACCCGTGACCTCACCAGTGCCACTGGTATCCCTCGGACTGGTGAGCAAGTCAGACACCACTATGCCGACTTGGATTGGAGGAAGAGGAAGCTTCTGGATCAGTGGATCCAAGAATCTAGGCAGAGGGTGATGTTTCAGCAGTGTGTAAGTACTCATACCAGTAACTGTTTAATAATGTCCAGCCTGTGTATATGATGGATAGGTATGGTGAAATATTTCTCTATTTCTCTTACAGCTGCAGCTGAGCGAGCTGTGAATCAGGAAGCCCATGTGAGTAGGCTGCAAAGGCTGCATCGCTAGGCTGGTGAGTAACAATTCTGCTTGTAGTAGTCATACCAAATAAATATAAAAGTAGTAGAAAGTCAACTGCCAGTTTAAAAACTGTTTTGTGTGGGGGTTGTACTGAATAAACCAGACAATATGACAGTAATAGTCCCATATAGGTCATATTTAAATAAAACTGTAGTTGCCTGGCAATAAAGCTCTAAATCCTGGACTGGTTGTGTTTACTCTGGTATCGTATGGCATTTTTAGTGTTGTATTCTCTGAATAATAATGTTGCATTAACCACTGTTACCCACACTGTGCTACATAATAAAACTGTCTAGGAATGTCTGTATAAGACTGTTGTAATCACAATTTTAGGCAGCAAATAATGACATACATCTGATTTTCAGACCTCAAAACCTTCAGCAAATGTATATGAAAACAAACCTGTCATTCTAGAGAGCAATATTCAAAATATGTCCCATTTCTACCCCCATGTTGTTAAGCTATGACCAGAGTTTGTTCATTAACAGATTGAGAGGTATGTGCATAATATTAACTTGAAATCAGGTAATATGTGCGGAAGCATTCAGGTAGTGTTAACAAACATTCCCTCCACAGGTCTGTCAGATAAGAAAACTGTGTCTGCCAATAAAGATTGAAATCCTGGACTGGTAGTGTTTACTCTGGTATTGTATGGCATTGTTAGTGTTGCATTCTCGGAATACTAATGTTGTATTAACCACTGTTACCCACACTGTGCTACATCATAAAATTGTCTACGAATGTCTGTACAACACTATTGTAATTACAAGGTTAGATTGCACAACCACGAGAGACTTAGAAAACACTGAAAATATAGACAGCAATATCCAAATAGCACACTCTACTGTGACTTAAATTGTTGTGTTTTTAGCAGACACCGCCATGGTTTGAATCCTGGGAGTGATAGTAAGCTGTATGCATAATCATACCTCTCAACTGTACACATCCTTTCAGAATCTCCAGATAATTGGCTCATATGTTCTGCCTTTTCCCCCGTCCTTGAGACAAATCAATGGGATGATCTCAGATTTGTAGTCAGAAGATAATGACATACACTTGACTTAAAGACCTAAAATCTTCAGAAAATGTATATGAAAACAAATCCTGTCACTCTATCAACCCTCCAAGTTTATGAGGGCAATATTCAAAATATGCCCCATTTCCACCACCATGTTGTCAAGCTTTGACCAGAGTGTGTGCAATAAGAGATTGAGAGGTATGTGCATAATATTAACTCCGAATCTGGGAATATGTGTAGAAACAGTCAGGTATTGTTAACAAACATTCCCTCCACAGGTTTACCAGGTAAGAGATGTAGAATTTAGCTATAAGACAGTTGAAGTATGCACTTGTTTACAAACATACCACTGGCCAAAACAAGGCCATAGGGTAGTGTAATAATACTTGCACCTTAATGATTAGAACAATGAGCATTAAAGTTGTGAGAACTACAGGGATATATAAGTTGTGAATGGAAATATCTCTCTCCCCCACCATATCTGCAACAATAATCAAAATACACAAATCAATGGTTATGTTTACACCAAACCTACTGTTGGGACATATGCCCTGTTGCTCAATAAATATTGAAATGTGTTTCTATTAATGTAACATGTTGAAATACTGTCATTGGTGGCCTGTTGCTATCAATGTAACCTGCATGCCATTGTAATGGCCACTGTGGTTCCATATATGCATGTGTTCTGTTTGCTATGCAATTGTTCCAAATCTGGTGTTTTGGGTTAATGGGAATATCTATGCATGCTGTTATCACCAATCACATATGTTTTAAAACTGCAACAACATAGCACATTTGGGAAGGCTGGTCCAAGCAGACAAACCTCTCTCACCTCATCTGGCCATGGCACATCTATGACCCACCCTGGGACCTCCTCATCTACTGGTCCTGCACCACATTTAGGTTGAACCACATCAGGGGATAAGGCTCACCCCCCCCAGGAATGGGTGCGGACAGGAAACTGTCACTCGTAGTCAGTTCCAGGGCTTGGTGCGTAGCAAACTCAGCATGTAGTTTGAAGATCTGCTATGCCAGCTTGAGGGCTGAGTGTCACATTTAGAGGGTCAGCCTGCCTCTCCTACCCAGCCCCCAGCACAGCCACTTTTGGAGCTGTGAAGGTGCAGTGGTGACTGCCCATGGGTGGGGACCTCAGTCCCACTGTTTCCATTTGGGGGCTCATGGGCTTCCGACTTCCAAACACCCCTCGTCAATCCACTTGTCATATACCACCCCTGTATGCTGTCTAGTCTGTCTTGTCTGTCTTCCTACCCAACCTACCTCCCCAAATATACCTACAATCCTTCGCCAACATCCCACTCTCACCTTAAAAGAAAAGTGTAATTTGCTCCCCTCAAAAACTCTCTCCATACATAGCTGTCCATTTTGCACGTGTTCACGGAACACATGTAATCTGGTCTAATTGGCTTCACAACATATAACTGTTGTCCTCACCCCCTCTCAGGGGTTTGAGTGTCCAAATCTACATACAAATTCAGTTTATATGTACAGCTGTTGATGTAGAAGAATTGGACAGCTAAGGACCATCCCTACACCCATTCTGCACATCCCTAGCTACTTTCCCTACTGTCTTTCCCTCTGCATGCACCCCTTTTCTTCACTTTCCAATCACCCCTTTTTTTTTTTTAAAGAAATTAGCACGGGGTAAGTGGGAGTAAGAACTTTTAAGCAGTAATAAGCAGGTTTAAGCCTGTTTGTGCGGCAGTAAGCAATGCCTACACAGAATAAGCAGGGAGTTAACTGGTAGTAAGGATATTTAACCAGATGTTAGCATTGCTTACCTTCATGAAAACCTGCTTACAACTGCTTAAAAGTGCCTTAGTCACTCTGTATCCAACAGCCCTTGTTCTGCTCAGCAACAAAATAATCACTCTTGAATGTCTCAAACCCAGGAACCTGCACATCATAGCCACTGTGATTTATCATTATGCCATTTAATCCATACATAAACATGATGTTTTCTCAAACATATCATGCAGCACAGTCATTCAGCAGTAGGGAAAATGTATTTATATATGTAGATGTATGTATGAATATATATCTATATATATATATATATATATATATATATATATATATATATATATATATATATATATATATATATATATATATATATATATATATATATAGATACATATATATATATATATATATATATATATATATATATATATATATACAAATCTAGATATAAACAGGCATATATATATGTATATATGTAGGCAGGGGTCTACTTTAAAAGACCGACCTGTCGATTCCCCGACACGCAGAAAACGAAGACCAAACGACCGACAGGTAAGTTTACCGACAGGGTGATTTGCCGACAGCGGGAAGACCGACAAGGGTAATGTGCGATTGCGACTCGGTAAGTGTGCGACAGTGACGGCGTTAGGAGCGGTGAGGTAAATGTGCGATATTGTGGGATTTCGGGTTAGGCTGTGGGAAAGGTGAGTGTGTGTTAGTGTCGGAGTTAGGGTTCGTGTAAGGTAAGTGTGTGATAGTGAGGGACTGTAGTTTAGGGGCGGGTTAAATGAGTTAGGTTTAGGGTGCAGGTAGGTGAAGTGCGCGATAGTGTCGGACCTTGGGCTAGGGGTGGGTTAAGTGAGTTAGGGTTAGGGTGCAGGTAGGTGAAGTGTGCGATAGTGTCGGACCTTGGGGTTAGGGGTGGGTTAAGTGAGTTAGGGTTAGGGTGCAGGTAGGGTGAGTGTGTGATAGTGTCGGACCTTAGGGTTAGGGTTTGGGTTAGGGCTAGTGGGTATGTTATGTAGTGTGATGTGTTGTTTACGTTCAGTATGTCGGTGTTATGGTGTTCGGTGTTTTGCATTGTCGGTTTTGTGTGTTGTCGGTTATCTGGCATCGGTGATTTTTGTGTCGCATGAAGCGTTCAGTCTTTCAAAGTAGACCAGAGGCAGACATATATATATATATATATATATATATATATATATATATATATATATATATATATATATAGATATATATATATATATATATATAGATATATATATATATATATATATAGATATATATATATATATATATATATATATATATAGATATATATATATATAAATGTGTATTGCATTCGCACATTGGAACCACACTTTGACACTCTCACTGCAAAACATCTGAACAAATGCACTATTAATGAGGGTGAAGGGGCCCAAATTAGGGATCTCTTGTAATTATTGCCATTTCCCCTTCCTCCACAGCTCAACAGATATGCCTTACTACACAATAACTAGCACTTGAAAACTTGAACCCAGGACCCTGCACAACACACCCACAACAAATTAACAGTAAGCCATCTCAGTTGTAAGATGTCAGGATGATATCTGTAACATATCATGCAGAACAGTCTATCTACCATAGGGAATGTACAATGTGGAAGCACTAAACATTCCAAATATACATACAGACACACACACACACACACACACACACACACACACACACACACACACACATACATATATATATATATATATATATATATATATATATATATGTATATATATATATATATATATATATATATATATATATATACACATATATACACATATAAAGATATTAGTACTTATAGATATGTATAAGAAGAGTATATATATATATATATATATATATATATATATATATATATATATATATATATATAGAGGGTGCACAGCATATCAAACAGCCATTATTCCTACATTTACCACCTTTTTAAAATGGCCAGTGATTCATTCCTACAAATGAGAATTATTGCATGAAACATATACCCACACACAACGCAAAGGACATGACACCACACACAAGTTTGCATACACAGAAATGTTTGTGTACTATTTGTTTATGCCATTTCTTATAGCATTTAGGTGTTTAAAATTTAAGTTTGAAACTAGGTACACTATCTACCACACGAGTAGTTTCTGGCACAGAAGTTGCAGTTTATTGGCTGTTTGGGCAGTTTTTCCATATCTTTGAACTTTCTGGTTTAAAAGCCTGTTTGCACTTGTTTCCCACCTTTCTTGTGATTAGTCTAGTCCAGATACAGATTTGCTGTATCCAGGACTGCTTGTAAGCCTCTGAGCCCCTCAATCCTTTCTGTCTTGGAGAGAAACCTTCTAGCTTATCAGTGGGAGTGGTAAGCACTAGGTAGCCAATCTACCACGTGTGGTTTCTGGCCCAGAAATTGTAGTGTATTGGCTGTTTGGGCAGTTTTTCCATCTCTTTCAACTTTCTGGTTTAAAAGCCTGCATTTGCACTTGCTTCCCACCTTTCTGGTAACTAGTCTAGCCCAGATACAGATTTGCTGTAGCCAGGACTGTTTATAAGCTTTTGAGCCCCCCAAGCCTTTCTATATTGGAGGAAAACATTCTAGCTTATCAGTGGGAGTGGTAAGCACTAGGTAGCCCATCTACCATAAGATCAAGGTACAGGTTCTTAGTTTTATCACTTGAATTTGCTTATTCATGCTCAGCACTTGTTCAGAACTTGTTGTTAGCACTAAATAAGCTACAAATTACTACATCACTCAACCTTCCTCTTTACCTAGAGGAAAACAGTTTTTGTACTTACTTTCCTGAGTTGCTTAGAGAAAAACAGCTCTTATACTCACTTTCCTCACTTGTCTAGAGGAAAGTAATTTTTTATTCAGGCATATCCAAGGGTCAGCTCCCAGTGCTCGCTTCTGTCTATCTGATGAATCTGGGCATCTTGAGGCAATGTAGCAATTGCCTCATGTACACAGACAATCCTCTCCTCCTACGACCCAACACCACAACCTGTGAGAGATGCACTTATCTAGCCAAACTGGAGGAAAAGCTCTCTCCAACCAAGACTGAACTTGACAGCCAAGAGGAGAAGGTAAACACTAGCACCACACAACAGTCATCACATAGTCCCACTAACCTACACCACCAAAATCCACATGTAGAAACAGAAAAACATTCACAGAGGTTCTCAGTAACAACCTGCTCAAGCAACAGAGACCTCCAAAGCAGAAATGCAAGCAACCTCCAAACTCCAACACAACTCAAATGACACATAGCCCACAGAATCAGTGTGCCAATAAACCACAGCCCATAAGGCAAACCAGTGTACCCAATACAGTCATAAGTGACTCTATAGTCAGGCACACTCACCAGGCTAAACAAGGAGAAGATGATTGTCAGCTGCCTGTTGGGTGCCAGGATCTGCCACATAACCCATGTACTCAGGTCACTCCACAACAAGTACAAATATGACTCTGTCATTGTCCTTGTTGGTGTGAATAACCTGAGATGTACCTCCCTGGACTGCATGAAAAGAGACATGGAAGAGATCTCCAATCTTGTAGCTCAGACAGGTATGACTCTAGCCCTGAGTAGCATCCTGCCATCGCCCAGACTGATACTGCAGTACAAGAACACAATTACTGACTTCAACCATTGGCTAAGCATCTGGTGTTATTCTAAGGGGATCCAGTATCTGTCTGCTTGGGATGACATGAGATGCCCTGCACCTGTTGCTGCTGGGATTATGGATACTGGTTAAGGCTCTTGCTGACCCTATAGTGCCTTTTTTTTAGGCAAGGTTCAAATGACAAATTCACCACCATAACAGGAACAGGCAAGCAAAAACTGAGGGTAATGCTACTCAATACTAGAAGTCTCACTCGAGCCAATCCTTAAAATGGAGAACATCAATATCTGTGCAATGACTGAGACCTGGTTCAATGCTCTAGAAAGCACCCCTGCATTACTGAGCTATAACTCATACCACGCTTTTCGGCCATCTAACCTGGACCAGAACACCAAAGGTGGAGGTGTGTCCATATTCATTAAGGATATCCACACCTCCAGGTTAGTTGTGCAGCATAATGCATCCGAGGTTATCCAAGTGTAACTAACTCTGGGCAAAACTGCAATCCAAATTGTAGCTTGCTACAGATCCCCCACCAAGCCCCAGGATTTCCACTCCTCTTTTCTTGATGTACTGGAAAATATTATGGTTCAACCAAACACCCTAATAATGGGTGATTTTAACTACCCCACCGTTAACTGGGAAAACTACTCATGTACCAACTCCTTTGCTCAACGCTTTCTGGAATTCATAAATTCCAATGCCCTGGATCAACTTATCCACACCCCCACCAGGGGTAACAATATCCTAGACCTAGTCATTACCAACACGAGTGATCGGTGTTCCACACCTGAAATCAATTCCTCATTGGTCAGATCCAACCATAAGCTAATCACCCTAGATATCCATATCCTGCCCCCACCCACCATTATGGAAATCAAGGTAAAAAATTTCTCCAAAGCCAACTTCATGCTTCTTAAGACAGAAGTGATGAAGTTCATGACACCCTTGCAGATGGACAATACAGTTACGACTGCTGAATCCTACACAAATGCACTCTATAAGCACTTACATGAGTGCCTGGATTGTGCTATCCCAAACAGAACCAAGATGCTATCCTACAAAATAAGGAAGCCAATCTGGTGGTCCCCTGCCATAAACAAACTCTATAACAGAAGGAAGAAACTGTTGCAAAAGAGAGTAGAATCCCATGAGTGGAGGAGCTCCCTGGTCAGCCTCAGTAAGAAGCTGAGCTAATTTATAAGATCATCCAAAGCCAGCTATGAAAACAAAATCACCACTGATTGCAAGGGCAACCACAAAGCGTTCTATAGCTATGTCAAGAATCTCAATGGCAACACCCAGATCTGCTCTGAGTTACAGCACAATGGCATAAAAATTACGGAACCAACTGATATTGCCAACATCCTGGCAGATAGGCGCAGTGCTATCTTTACCCCCTCTCACCCCTTAAAGTGCCCATATCTATACAGGAAGAATGCAGAGTCCCTGTAATCACATCTATGCAGGTAAAAACTGCACTCGCTAAATGAAAAACACAGCATCCATGGGACCAGACAGCATCCCAGGCTGCGTTTTACATGATCTTCAAAATGAACTGGCTCCCCACCTAAGCACAATGTTCAATCATAGTCTCACGTCAGGCTTTGTACCCACTGAAAGGCGCACAGAAACAGTTATCCCACTCCACAAAGGGAGTACCACCACTGATCCTGGGAACTATCACCCTATTAGCCTGATGAGCCTAATCTGCAGGGCCATAGAACGTATCATCATGGAACTCATAAAAAAAGACATTGGTAACCTCCAAACTCTGGACCTCACCTAATTCGGTTTAGTGAAAGGCAGATCATGCTTTCTGAAACTGATCAACTTCTTTGAGGCAGTCACCAAAGCTGTAGACAAGGGTAACGTGGTTCACACAGCCTATCTTGACCTCACCAAGACTTTTGATACTATCCCCCATTGTGGAATTATAGCTAAACTCACTAAACTAGGTATAAATCCCTATGTCACAAGATGGGTTGCCAACTTCTCACTGACAGAACCCACACTGTAAAATTTGCAGACTCCAAATCTGACTTCAAACCAGTGACAAGTGGAGTGCCACAGGGTTCAATCCTGGGATCTCTCCTGTTTGATATCTACTTCTCTGAAGTACAGACTAACACAGGACTCTGTCTAATGAAGTTCACAGATGACTGCAAACTTGGAGCCATAGTTGAGTCCCCAAATGATGTGGACATCCTGCAGAAGGCCCTCACTGAGACAGATGGCCAATGTCAGAGGCATGTCCTCAAGCTCAGTGCCAAAAAGTGCATTGTCATCCCCTTTGTAAAAACTCTGCAGCCATGAATTACCACATAAACGGCAGTCTACTTAATGCTGAATGTGTGATAAGAGACCGTGGGACCCAGGTGGACAGTAGTCTCTCCTCTGATAATCACATTGCCACAGTAGTCAGGAAATCTTTCTATGTGGCACACCTCATCACAAAAGAATTCTCATCCAGGAAAAAAGTGGTCATTGTTCCCCTCTACTCTGCACTCATTAGACCCATTATAGAGTACAACGCCCCTTTTGGAATGTACCTCACAAGACATCTGCAGCAGCTGTAAAGGCCACAGAAGTACCTCACAAAGAAGATTACTGGCCTCAAACAGATGCCCAACACTGACCATCTCAAAAAACTCCAGCTTTACTCTGTAGCATATTGCCTACTCCCAGGAGATCGCTGCCTAATATATAAAACTATGTTAAACCCAGAGCTGTTGGACATGCTACACCTAAAAAAATCCCATTCCCTCTGAACTACACACTCTACTGACCTAGACCTTGTCAGCACAATAAACAGGACATGCTGAAGGGATAGATTCCTGTCCAGGAGACTTCCTATACTCTGGAACAAGCTATCCATCTATGTCAAGCAAAGTTCCTCATTAGCACTCTTCAAGAAAAATCTTGATGAGTGGATAGGAAATAGGAAGTACACCCCGGGGATCACTTCTTTGTCTCTGCTCGACAGGGGCATTGGAAATGAACTTTTTTTGGGTGGCGTAAGCCAGGGAACCTTGGGCCAATAGCCTAGTACCTACTTATGAAGCTAAATACATAATAACTGATTAATGCCACTCTCAAACAAAACATTTGATACAGTAATATGAAAAACATAACATGCTTTGCTGTCCAGGCTAAGGCCTTCAAGTAGTCCAACTGTAAAAAAACACATGCCTTGAAGAAAAGAACCAATCAGCACTTAATTACAGATGTAGTTCAGCAGCCTTCAATTACACTCTGTACTCAACCCCTGGGGGGAAAGTATTAATTGTCACAATGTAAATCTCTGTTACATAACAATGCTTAACTTAAAATGTCACTATCACACTGACAAACAGAACTGTAAGACAGTAAGATGTAGCCCACCACTGCTCTTATGGTGAAATGTATGAAGATGTGCATCATTATACCTCACTGTTTATTAACACTGATATTCCTCACATGTTGTAACAGCCTGGGTTAAAAGCATTTAATACACCTCCCCCAAAAAATGTCTTACAAGGGCATATAACATTGTTTTCCATACACTGACCTCCGGACTGTACAAGGTCACACACATTTTGTCCAGCTGTTGCCCTCATATATATGGACCCTACCATTTGTGTGAGATTCCACATCACTGGAATGATAGCAGGAATGCCAGCACTATATAATGATAGGTCATTACCTAATAA